>NC_056741.1:490995656-491238156 GCF_019279795.1 Protopterus annectens | reverse complement strand
CTACATCTGAAATTAATACATGTACAAACAGCTGAGAAATGTACAACTGTCATTGTTTTGTTAATAATTTCATTCTCTGCTTTTGTGGCAAAAAGGGGTAAGACACCCTTACTGTGTTTTGAAGGTTCACTGGAGTGAGAGTTCAAATCTAGACCTGTGTAAAAATATTTCATGTGTACTAATATAAACTTTGCAGTGTTGTGTATTTAATAGATTTTTCTTCCTTTTTTTCTAATTTTCTCTTTTTTCATGCCAGTATTTGAATGGTGCTTGGCTTCGAGCTGATAGGGGAAATGGATAAATGCAATAAACACCATGTAAAGTCCTTCTTTTCATGACCAATACATCATTACAAGCATATACTTTTCGTAGAACAGGGCTCAAGTCCTACCTTTGTCTTTGAAGGATGAAACCTAATAAACACTGATCACAAGGCTAAAACAAATTTAGCTTGTTTGTGCAACACTTACTGTCGAGCAAACCTGGACTAGTGGCCGACACAGAAAGCGGACAGTACACCTGCAGACAGGACGTAGACATTCTAAATGTCAAAAGGATATATTGCTGCATTTTTTTTTTGCTTTCCATCATGCAACAACACTTAGTGATATTGCACGGCAGTTAGAAATGTTCCCCAACACCTGCAGGTCTAAAATACCTGCAAAGAAGAAGCAGACTGCTAACAATTTCAAAATGGGTACATTCTATTATTTCTGTTGGCCACTGTGCAAACATTGTAAGTGTGTTACACGGTGGTTAAGAATGAATAGGGAAATATGCAACTGTTATTTAACTATTCCTGTTGGAGCAGGTGTAAGTGTAGGGCTGTAATGCAGACAATCCTGGGTTCTAATACAGGAAATGAAAAATATTTTTTTCTGTTGTCACAGTTCAGTTTATAGTAATGAACAGGAAAATATCCAAATGTTATTTCAACATTGCTGTGGCAACAGGTATAAGTGCAGGGCTGCCAAACCCATGGTCCTGGTTTCGAATACAGGAATTTCCAAACATTTTTACCGTTGTTCCATTTCACTTTAGATTAAATACCACTTATAATAATTTAAACATAACTATACATAACAGTGGAGCTCATACAAATTATATGCATGAAGTATAAGACACGCTGTTTTGAAGGTTCAGATGTTTGACTGAGGGTGCACTGACTGATATATTTCTGTAATCATAATTGTGTTCTTTGGCCTTGGATGGCTTTCAGACTTCCATAAGACTCATACACACATGAATGTATAAACCAGGACATTGTAAACTGACACACATATATGATTAACCCCTCATTCTGTCATGTGTATTTGTATGTAAATAATGAGTATGTCTGAGAGGCACTTCTTCCGTGGCAAAGATGGAAAATCACCATTGTGGAAGAAAATATTCTGTCCCTTATGCTTAGGTTTGAATCCCACATTGTAAAAATTAATTTTATTAGTGTGTAAACACAGACAAAAAATATGTCAGATCATAACTTATACATGTCTGCAAAGTTAAATCACTTAACAGTTATAGCAGCAACCAACCCTCAAACTAATGCCAACTATTGTACTAACCTTGGCCATTTAGAAAACTACTTTTCTCTCTGTTTAGCACTGTTGCTTTTCTCTTAACATCTCACAAACATGTTATTAAATACGAAGTTGTAAGTGTATATATGACCAAATAACCAAAAATATATTCTGATGAAGTTTGCAGTTAGTAGATGAAAGCACATAACCTGTGTGTAAAATCGTTTTAAGCCTCGGTGGTTAATTTTTATTTGTTTTCTATTAAAAGTGATCTTTTGAAAGTAAGCATTTGCAGTGAGCTACAGCCCTTTTTAGTGTATATTTGGTATATATTTTTGGTTATCTCACAAACATGGTCAGCATCATTGCTCAAGTTTACGCACTACCAGTAAACGAGATAGCATGCATTGGTGTGAACTCATTATTTTCTATTACAGTTCTGGTTAAACATGTCTGGTGTTACAGGGGTAGGTGCCCAATTTAGGGCATAGACATGGGGTGTTGAGGAGTCCAGAAACTTTATTGGACTCCTGGTAAACCACCACAGCCAAAGGTTTTTGCAGGGTAGACTATGCCGGCTGCGTACAAGTCTGAGGCATGGAATAGTCTGGCAAAGGCTGTATCCAGTGCAACTGGCATTCCACATACTGCAGAGCAGTGTAGGCACCACTTTAATGACCTAAAAAGGTGCAAGAGGGATACATTCTATCAGTGGTTAGATGAGTTCAGTACTAGCAACATCCCACAGGTGTGTAAGTATGCTAATAAAGAGAATGTATAATAGAAAGCTAAATATAGGCTAGACTGACATGCATAATGCTCTTCTTTTCTCTTCTTTTCTTTTCATAGCTAATTCAGAAATCAGTGCAAATAGGCAGGTCCATGTTGAACATCTAGATACACTGAGGGAAGCAAGTGGTATGTATGCAGCACAACAGAAGTATTATTGTAGCTTTTAAATTAAAAAAAATATTTTTTTTCTATACAGTAGTAGCGAAATAAGCATGCATATCCTAATTTAATAATATTACATAAATTAAATTCTACACAACTGTCATAAATAACCTTCTGTTAACTTTAATCTGTATAACTGGACCAAGCATCTGTGCAATATCTGTAGATTGCAAGGATTACTTTGAGAAATCCATAACTACAGTTTGTAGCTGTTAGAAAGTATACTTAAATGTAAAACTTCAGATGAACTAGTTGTGTTATTTTGATAATGCATTGTATGCCACATATGATAGTACTAATTTTATCTCTTTTTTCTCTCACCCCAGCCACTGTCTCTTTTTTTTTCTATGTGTTGTCAAAATGTTTCCATGTCATCCGTATTTAACAAATCATCAAATGCTTTACAGCACATTGAGGTAGGTCAAACTCAGTGGATCAGACTGCCCCCGCTCCACCGGCACCAACACTCAGCACATCGGGGACCCAACCTGGCTGTATTGACTCTGCTGCCCCTGCACTACCTGTGCCTTCAGGTAGCAGTCCCCTGGCAGCTGGTACCCTGTGGGAGTACTGGTGGGGGTGGGGATTTTATCACCTAGCAGGGGATGGCAGGGTTGATGCATAGGGTCATGCACAGCACCATTGGTGCATACCTACACCAGATGGAGAGGCTGCTCTCATTATGGTCTGTAGGAGGAGGAGTTATCAAGCACTTCAGCAGCTAGTGGAGTAAGGGGACAGTGATGACAGTCCTGGAGTTGAGGACTAGATTCTCACTGTGTCCATATTTGACTGGCATGGGCTTGTGTTGTTGACAGTCCAGTGGGTGAGAACCTGATTGTCACTGTCTCTAAGCTTGATGTTCATGGGCCTGGATTGTCCCCTCCCTCACCCCAATCATGGTGTCCCCTAACCTTTTGTGTCCATCACCATTCTAGACTCTTGTCTTGTTTGTCTTGTCTGTCTGCAATTGCTTCTTCACCTACCCAACGTACCTGACACAGAGATACCTATGTCCCTTCTCCAACATTCCTTTCTCTCTGAAATAAAAGAAAGAAATGGGCACCTGTCCCACAAAAAAGAAAATCACCGCATACATAGCTCTCCACTTTGCACATGTGTCTTCTTGACATACTTGATTTGGTCCAGTTGGCTATACAACATGATTACATTGTTGTCACCCCTCTTTGTGGAGTTGACAGTCCAAATTCAGCTACTATTCTGTACATATTATCATTTTACACTTTTGAAGAAATGGATAGCTATGGTTCTTTCCTACGTCCCTCCTTCACATTCCTATATTGCTTTTCATTTGTTCTTCCCCCTGCTTGCCCCCAATTTCACCACTTTGCTATGTACCCCATTTTAACACCTTTTAACTTTGTCAAATATAGAATTACACACAACACAAATAAGTAACAAAAAAGCAATGGAGCATTCACTTTTTGAACTCTATTTTTGTAACAAGCTGAGCATCACTCACCAATACCAAGTCACAGTCAACAGGTCAGTGATGTGGTTACCTCTGCCTAATGCCGCTTAAACATGCTGCACTAAAGTAACACACACTAACACACAGTGATTGTAGTATGAAGAATTATTTCATTGCATTATCACTACTTATTTAAAACTATTATCAACAGGTCATTTATCGAATTTCATGTTCCAAGCATCTGGAAAAAAGTCCTATATTATCCCAGTACATAAAGGAGGTAACTGATCTGATTTATCTAACTACCGCCCCATTGCTGTCTTATCACTATTGATTAAAATACTGAAAAAATGTAGCCACACACAACTCATTAAATATCTCTACACAACAATCTCCTTTCCCCCACACAACATGATGTTAGACCTAATCACAGCACTACAGCTGTCCTAATATCATTCATGGACACCATAATCATGCTATATATTCTGGTCAACTTGCATCCACAGTATTTGTAGACTTCTCAAAAGCATTCAACATTGTTTCACTTAATACATTATTACACTGACTTTCTTCACTTGATCTCACACCCGTCTCCCTTGCATGGTTCACAAGTTACCTCTCAGGCAGACAACAGGCAGTAAAATGGCAATCTCACTTTCTCTATACCTACCAGTTATCACAGGAGTACTCTAGGGCTCCATCCTTGGGCCTCTCTTGTATAACATTTTCATAAACAACCTACATTTATCCATCCACTAAGCCTCTCTAATCCAATGTACCAATGATTCAACTATTATCTGCACCACTAATAACATACCTGAACTTCAAATAATCCTCAAGAAGCTTTCTCATCTTTGAACTCTAGCTTTATAACTCTCAACTGTTTCTCATTCCTAACAAAACTAACCCCCTACTCTTCACCCCAAAAACATGCAAGTATATAAAACAAATTTCAACATCCATTCCCTAAATAGCATGTTGATTGGAACTGCTTCATACACCAATCTTCTAGGTATAATTATTGATGATGGCCTAAATTCATCCTCCATATATAAAATAGCATAAAAAACTCATCAGATATTAGGTATGTTCTACAGATATTCACCTCTTCTTAACCAATCTACTAGAATCACCCTTGGTAATACCTATTACCTTCCCTCTTGTATGGTGCCAACATCTTTACTACTCTTCAGACCTCTCTTTAACAAAACTTGAAACCTGCTATACTAAAATTGCAAAATGTTTCACAAACTCTTCATTTTCCACTCATCACTACATAGTACTTCAATCATTAAAAGGCTGGAGCTCCCGCCACTCACCTACTTACAACTCTTAACAGCTATCAACATTATCTTTAAGCCTACTGCCAGTCCTGCACTAACATCTATCTGTTCTTTCTATATATCTCCCTAATAGATCTCTAAGATCCAAAGACAAATAACTCCTTTCTGTTCACAACCCCCCCCCCCACTACACACAAAAATGCTAAAAACTTCCTATATTCCTATTCCACTGCCAAAACCTGGAACAAACTTCCCACAAACATTAGTTCAAACATCAACCTTTTCTCATTTAAAATCACTCTAAAGGAATATTTAAGCAAAGCATGGATCTGTTCTTGCTTTAACCCTACTTCACACTATATTCTTTTCTAAATATTCCAAACTAACTTTTCACAATGTCTAATTCTCCTTTCTTTTCTCCCTTCTTCTTTCATTTCTACCTATTAGTTCTCCATCTGCTGCCTGCAATAGGCCTAAACTTCTCTCTGTAATCTCCATATCCCACTAAATTAGCACCCCAAGTACTTTCTTTTTCTCACTCTAGCTCTTTACTCTATGATGTTATATTTCCCTCATTCCTTACCCACTTAACCCACTTGCTTTGTATCCCTTTCTCATCACTTACCCTGTTTGCTTCACGTGTGCATCACTGATTGTCAATGCTATCAAAATATAACTAGTATCTTATAGTCTAATTTTCCTCCTATAATAATGTATTATATTTATGGTAATAGTTTCTGCTTGTAACTTAATATTTTCCTTCTGTTCTTCACATGATTTATTATATACTTTTATTGTCTTTATTGTCTTAACTTCTGCATTAATATTTCTTTTTACATGTATTTAGAGATTTTCTCCCCAGGCCTCTGCTGAAGAAAGATCTCCCTAGATCGAGTCAGAATGTCTTGGTAATCAAATGTCAAATAAATAATTAAAGAAATAAATACTACATACACTTGGATTTGAACCCTATATCATCTGGGTTCCAAACAAAATATGTTAATGCACTTACACCTGCTGCCACAGAATCAGCTAAGCAGCAGGTGTGCTTCATATACTGAGAACTGTCATACTGTTATCAATGAGGCTCATGTTTGCTCACTGCTTAACTACACACAAACAGGGAAAGCAGTAAAAATGTTTACCTCACGCATGCATGCACTTTGCCATCAACCGCACAAACAAGCAGCTCGATGGTGCACTATGCAAAGTGGAAATAACATGTCTTACTTTTGTTTACTGTCCATTTAGTTTTCATCCCATGAAAGTACATTTAAAAATAAAAACAAAAGGAAGGCACTGTCTAAGAAAATAACACATATTTACAATACAGCCATCTCTTACCTCTCTCATGCACTGCAGCCTTGGTCTCTGAGTACTTGTTCACAAATATATGGCCTACACTACAGAACTAAATAACAAATGTTGTCTTATATACCATGCACATCTGTATAATGACAATACACATTCAGATTTTCCAATACTTGTAGTGAAGTGGATACCTGTTTGCATAGAGTTTATAAAGCTGTCTCTTAAAGCATGCATGTACATTGGAAACACAACATTAAATACTACACATTGCACACTCATCAATCTGGTAACATGCAGCACTTTAATATCTTGACAGTTGGACATAGCTAGGTATCCATTCCATGCAGACCTCCCAAGATCTTCTTTACAACATCCACTGCTGATGTCATCCACTATAAATTGGCCTGCAACATTGTAAAAATCAGACTTGTGCCTTGGCACTTGTGTAAACTACTGAGATCTCTAGTACATGTACTTAGACAGGTAGGGGTTCTAATCTCACTACTGTCAACTGGTGTGTGTGTGTGTGTGTGTGTGTGTGTGTGTGTGTGTGTGTGTGTGTGTAGGCAGAAGAGTATAATCCTGCAGTTACCACTCCAAACCCATGGATTACCAATATTTTGACAATTGCACATGCCTACACATCCATTTTGTGCAGGCCTCACACCACATTTGCTCCAAAATCCACTGCTGATGTCTTCCACTATAAATTGCCCTGCAGACATCCAGAAGTCAAACTTGTGCTGTGGTGCTTGCATAAAGTTCTCAGTTCTCTAGTCCATGTACTTAGATAGGTAGAAGTTCTAGTCTCACTGAAATCAACTGGTGTGTGCATGTATGTCTGTCTAGGAAGAAGAACATAATCGAGTATCCTGCAGTTACCACTCCAATCCAATGGATCACCAATATTTTGACAGTTTCACATGTCTACAAATCCATTTCATGCAGGCCTCTCAACATCTTCTCTCCAACATCCACTGCTGATTTCATCCACTTTAAATTAGACTGCAGCCTTGTGAAAGTCAGACTGGTGCCATGGTGCTTCTGTAAAGTACTGAGCTGTATAGTCTGTGCACTTAGGTAGGGGGTTCTGTTCTCACTGCAGTCAGCTGGTGTGTGTCATTGTGCCTGTGCACTTGTTTGACATTAGAAAGATAAAGTTACACCAGCATGTCAGACACTGCTATTATCATCTTCCTGTCAACAGACTCTGCTGATGTCATCTCTTATAAAGTGCTGCCTGACACTCTCCAAGTCAGACTTCTGCTGTGGAACTTGCATTAAATACAGAGATCTCTAGTCAATGTAGTGATAAAGAAAGGATTATGTTCTATCTGCAGTCATCTGGTGTGTGTGTGTGTGTGTGTGTGTGTATGTGTGTGTGTGTGTGTGTGTGTGTGTGTGTGTGTGTGTGTGTGTGTGTGTGTGTGTGATAGAGCATTTTACACTACACTAGCATGCTGGACACTGCTATTACCCTCTTCCTGTCAACAGACTCTGCTGATGTCATCACTTATAAAGCATTGTCTGACACTGTCAAAGTCAGACTTGTACTGAGGTACTTGTGTTAAATACAGAAGTCTCTAGTTGGTGAGTGTGATAGGTAGGGGTTCTGTTCTCATTGCAGTCAACCGGTTGTGTGCATGTATGTTTGTGCACTTGCTTGACATTAGAAAGTGCATTTTACACCAGCATGTCAGACATGGCTATTACCATCTTACTGTCAACAGACTCTGCTGATGTCATCAGCTATAGCTGTCTCTTAAGCTTGTTCTGTTATTGACAAAGGCTAGGTTATGACCCTAGAATGAGTGACTCTTGTGCCATTATATTTGCAGATGTGAAGTATTTCCATCAGGGCAGGATCAGAGAATGGCCTGTAGGCCAGGCACAAGTCACCTCATCCTATAATTTACAGAGAGTACAGTGATAGGGATTCCAGTCTATCCACATACATCATGGCATAGTTTGTAGGCCCTGTTTTTTTCTTGTGGAGAAATCCCTGTGGTATCTCCATCTGCTGCAGGTGTCTGTGGAGGTACCTGCAAAAGGGAGCATTGTACTCTGTTGGTGCTCTGATGAGGTTTGAGTACAGTGGTGATATAATAGCCTCACACCTGGATATGATGGTCTGACTTATGAGGTGTACAACATAGAAGGCTTTCCTTACAGCTGTGGAAACTTGGTGGCCAAAGTACAGATTGCTATCAACCTGTTTTCTCAGGTCTTGCATCACTAGGTTTGACCTTGGGGGGTTTATCAATGCTGTAATTAGTGGGGAATTCCACTTTGCAGAAGGCAAATATAATGACACATTTTTGTGTTTCTTTGTAGACGGTGTGGTTTTGGCACCAATCATTTGTGTGTATTAGCCTCTCCTGTCATATGCAAACATCACTGGTGAACTCAGTGATTGCAACCAATATGCAATCATCAGCAAACTTTGTAAACCAAAATCATATACTTTAGCCTGGACTTTCAAGAAATAGATTCCAAACAGTAAAGGGCCCATCACGGATCCTTGTGGTACACCACTGGTGATGGCTCTACTGGTAGACGTTGATTCGCCAACTTTCAGAGTATGTGTTCTGTTAATGAGCCAATTGCCTAACCATCTACCATCTCTACATTTAATCCTTAGCTGGGAAAGTTTCTCAATGATACCTGAGTGGAGGATTGTATCAAAACCCTTGACCAGATCAACATAGGCGGTATGTACTATTTTACCTTCATCCAGCCCTTTGGTGACTTTGTCAAATAAGTATACTATGCTTAATAAGCAAAGCCAAATTGGGTTAGGTCTAGAGTTTGAAGTTCACCTATGTTCTTGTTGATAAGGTCTATGATGATTCTTTCCATGGCCTTGCAAATGAGACTGGTTAGACTTATAGATTCATATTTCCTAAGGTTGGCTGATGGCCTACCTTTGTGCAAGGAGATTATTGCTGATGTTTTCTACTCTGCTGGAACCAACCAGGTAATTTGGTTCATTAGGTTTTGTTGTAGATTGCTTAGTAAGTGAGGCACACAGTATATACATACTGTTTGACAACATTGATGGCATGGGTTATATTTGTGACAGTGTAGATTGTGCCTTATATATGCCATGCATACCTGTCAACTAGCCTGGATTGTTCATAATGTTGCATACCGGTATAGCAGTGTCCCTCCTTTCATTTCTAGCAGATGTTACAGGGTAAGGACAGTGAGCTTATGTACCCTCATACATTGGTGACATCTCATAATAGTTGTACAAGTGTGTTAGTGGAGAGTTTATTTATTTTATTTTCCATATGTTTACCAGGAGTGTCTGACTGAGCTGGTGAGTCATTTTCAGCAGCAGCCTGGGAAGAAGAGCTCCATGTTATACAAAGAACAGATAATAAAAAAAAAGTCACAGAAGGTATGAATATAAGCAAAAAGTTCAACAGATGCAAAAAATAGTACTGTGATGTCCCCACTCTGGGCCAGTAATCAAGAAGCCTGGACCCTCACCACTGACACTGGACAGGGATGTTTACTTGAAATACAAATGGATACACTCAGTATTTCCAGATGCAGACCTTTGGGCATCAACACAATTTCCCTTAAGAGCACACAGGGAACACACTCAGTCAGGGGTCTAGATTTCTCTATTTGTCTCCCTCTACATCCACAGTGAGACTCCCCACTGGCACAGCTTCAGAGTTAAGTCCTCTGCCGACTGCCCAAGCCAAGTCCTCCATCACTCTCTCTGTGAAACCAGTACTTTGTGTCCCTACTCCAAGTAGCTGACACACACACACACACACACACACACACACACACACACACACACACACACTTTGAGATTTTATTTGCACACACACACACATATACACACACACCTGGGAAAGGCTGGCACAAGTTTACTAGCTATGCCCCCTTCTGCCCAGACTATAAGGTAGATATCACTGCCACCAGGCACTGCAAAGCCAGCTACCTAAGGCTCTTACAAAAGTACCTAGTTATACTGAGTGAAATCAATATTAATACAACTAGTAATGCTGACCAAACAGCAAGGCTTTCAGGAGTGGCCAGAGTTATCACCAAATAAATATGTGCAAATACTCTCAAAGCTTAAATATTTTCTAAAGAAGACCAGCCACAATGAAAAGTTCATATATATTTAATAGTAAATAATAAAAGGACATGAAAATACTAAGTATCTGTTAAGAGTAAACATCAGAGTTTCAATCACAGGGAATATTAAAAATAACACAGATGGAAAGTTTCACACGATTATAGAAAAACAGTACCTCTACTCTCACTATATTTTCCTGAATAATCTAAAGAGAATTACTGCACCCTAGTTAAGTTCCTTACTGAATAGAGCAAGGCAAGATAATTTGTGGGTGAGTGGTCCTTGTTGTCAGATCCAAGATAGAATGCAGAATGCTGAGAGCAATCTCCTACTAATATCTAAATGTTATTTCTGGCTTACAGAATGACATCACACATATCTGGTCATCTGACTCAGTTTTCCACACTACCCCCATCACTAGAAGGTGCCAGAATTTTAGCACCTACATGTTACCATACATACAGATAGATATTTGCTCAGATGTGATGCAGCTGCTGGAAATAAAAAGAAAAAAAACATAAAACCATTCCACTCTTCCTACAGGAGAAACCATTCCATTCTTCCTACAGGAGCTACAACCTATTCTCTAGTACAGGCATTCTATTTATGGCTACCTTCAAAACACATAAAGTAATTTAATTTCAAGAATATTTTTAAAGGTCAGCTGGATTAAACATTTCCTTTCCAGTATATGCTGTTACAATGTATACATTTAATTCAGTTGCAATAATACATGTGCATTTCCTTTCTTTCCAGCAGGGCACACTGTTGATACATTTTAACACAAGCAAACCTCACAAATACAGTTTCTACACAAGCATCTGTACAAATCAGTTTGATATACAAATGGCATATAACTATTTACAAAATTTCCAGCTAGCTGTGCTGGCATAAGTTATACATCCACTACCTTACTTCTCCTGGCATAGCTGTTAGTACCTCCTATCATCACAAGTACAACAATTTTTACAAATATCAGAGATAAGGTAGTTGGTTGACAGACCACGATGCTTTGCCAGAGATGGTCTGCACCTGTCGCCCCTGGGATTTAGGTTACTGGCTAAGGCTCTTGCCACCCCTATAGTGCCTTTTTTAGGCAAACTTCAAAGGACAAAACCACCACCATAACAGGTACAAGCATGCAAAATCTGAAGGTAATGTTACTCAATGCTAGAAGTCTAAACCTCAAAATGCACTCTCTCGAGGCACTCCTAAAAATGGAGAACATCGATATCTGTGCAGTAACTGAGACCTGGTTCAAGGCTCCAGAGAGCACCCCTGCAATACCAGGCTACAACTCTTACCACACTTTTCAGCCACCAAACCAGGACCGAAACACTAAAGGTGGAGGAGTGTCAATATTCACCAAGGATATTCACACCACCAGGCTAGTTGGCCAACACACTGTGTCTGAAATCCTCCAAGTGCAACTAACACTAGGTAAGACTGCAATCCAAATTGTAGCTTGCTACAGATCTCCCACCATACCCCAAGATTCTCACTACACCTTTCTAAACATACTGGAAAATATTAAGATAGAACCAAACACCCTAATACTGGGTGATTTTAACTACCCTGCCATTAACTGGGAAAACTACTCATGTCCCAACACCATTGCAAGAACGGTTCTTGGAATTCATAAATTCCAATGCCCTGGATCAACTAATCCATAGTCCCACCAGGGGCTCCAATATCCTAGACCTGGTCATTACCAACATGGGAAATCAATGCTCCATACCTATGGTCACCCCCTCGTTAGTCAGGTCTGACCATAAGCTAATCACCCTTAACATCCACATCCCACCCCCACCCCCCCAGTAAAAAAACCATAAAGACTTCTCCAAAGCCAACTTCATGCTACTCAAGTCAGAAGTGACAAACTTCATAACACCCATGCAGACGGGAACTGAAAGTTCAACTGCTGAATCCTACACTAAGGCACTGTACGAGCACATCCACTCATGCATGAATCGTGCCATCCCAAATAGAGCCAAAATGCTCTCATCCAAAAAAAGGAAGCCAATCTGTTGGTCCCCTGCCATAAACAAACTTTACAACAAAAGGAAGAAACTTTTGCAGAAAAGAGGAAAATCCCAGGATGCAAAAACTCCTTACTAGCCTCAGTAAGAAACTGAGATGCCTCATAAAATCCTCCAAAGCTAGTTATGAAAATAAAATTGCCAAAGATTCCAAAGACAACCACAAAGCATTCTATAACTATGTCAAGAATCTAAATGGCAATGCTCAGATCTGCTCTGAGCTAAAACAGAATGGCATTAAATATACTGATCCAAAGGATATTGCCAATATCCTGGCAGATCGATTCAGTGCCAACTTCACCCCCTCTCACCCCTAAATGGCCCATCTCAATACCGGAAGATTGCCAAATTCCAGTAATAACGGCCACACAGGTACAAAACGCACTCTCTAAAGCCAAGAATACAGCATCCATGGGACCAGATGACATCCCGGCTGTGTACTACATGAACTACAATATGAACTGGCACCTCACCTAAGTGTCATGTTTAATCATAGCCTCACCTCAGGTTTCATGCCCACTGAGTGGCGCAGAGCTACAGTTATCCCAATCCACAAGGGGATCCACCTTGGATCCCGGAAACTACCGTCCCATCAGTCTGACAAGCCTTATCTGCAAGGCCATGGAGCGTATTATCATGGAACTTATAAACAAAGACATTGGCAACCTTCAAACACTGGACCCCACCCAGTTTGGGTTTGTGAAGGGCCGATCTTGTCTCCTGAACCTGATTGACTTCTTTGAATCAGTCTCCAGAGCCATGGACAAGGGTAAGGTGGTCCACACAGCCTATCTAGACCTTGCCAAGGCCTTTGACACCATCCCCCACTCTGGAATCATAGATAAACTAACTAAGTTGGGCATTAATCCCTATGTCACCCAATGGGTTGCTAAATGGCTTACTGATAGAACCCACACTGTAAAAGTAGCCGACTCCAAATCCAGCTCCAGACAAGTGACAAGTGGAGTACCTCAGGGTTCAGTCCTGGGGCCGCTCTTGTTTGGCATCTACTTCTCTGAAGTACAGGTCAACACTAAGGGACTCTGGCTAACAAAGTTTGCAGATGACTGCAAACTTGGAGCCATTATTGAATCCCCAAATGATGTGGCTACTCTACAAAAGGGCCTTACAGAAACAGATGCTTGGTGCCAGAGCCATGGGCTCAAGCTCAATGCCAAGAAATGTATTGTTATCCCCTTTGGGAAAAAACATGTATCCATGAATTACCATATAGGTGGCAGTACACTAAACACAGAAAGTGTGATAAGAGACTTAGGGACACAGGTGGACAGTGGTCTCACCTTCGATAACCACATCGCCACAACAGTCAGGAAATCCTTCTATGTGGCACACCTCATCACGAAGGGCTTTTCATCCAGAAAGAGGGAGGTCATTGTCCCACTGTACTCATCCCTCGTTAGACCCATTATAGAATACAACGCCCCTTTTGGTATGTACCTCTCAAGACATCTGCAACAACTGGAAAGGCCTCAAAAATACCTCATTAAAAGAATCACAGGCCTAAAGCAGATGCCCTACGCTGACCGCCTTAAAAAACTCCAGCTATACTCTGTCGCATATCGTCTACTCAGAAGCGATCTCTGCTTAACATACAAGGCCATGTCAAACCCAGAGCTGTTGGACATGCTACACTTAAAGAAATCCCAATCCCTCAGAGCTACACGCTCCAGGGATCTAAACCTTGTCATCACAATAAACAAAACATGCTGGAGGGATAGGTTCCTGACCCAGAGACTCCCCAGACTCTGGAATAGATTGCCCATACATGTCAAGCAGAGTGCCTCTTTGGACCTTTTCAAGAGGAACCTTGACAATTGGATGGGAGAAAGGAAATTCACCCCAGGGATCACGTCAGTCGCCCTGCTAGACAGGGGTCCAGGAAAGTAAATAATGTCGGAAGAAATAGCCAGGGAATTGTTATGGCTAGGCTTGTATAGGCCCTAGGGCTGATAGCCTAGTACCAACCTATGAACCTATGAACCTATGGTTAAAACAACACAAGACATGGAATGTGTTTACATGAAAATTACTTGTGACTCATGTCTTATCTAGATGTTAATTCAATATAAGTAATGAACTGCATGTTTATTTAGATATACGAATCACTTTATGCCTTATGTAAAAGTGCATGCTTGTTAGTTATAAAAATCACTATGTCTCTTATGCAGAAGTAGTAAAATGGATAGTGTATTGATGGTTCAGCCTTTCTGTAGGTGAGGGGAAGAGAAGATGTTGAGACTTAGCTACTAGATATTAGTACTTATATATTATAAAATAGTACTTAGATACTGGGAACAAGGGCAGGACTGGATGACTGTGGAAGGGTGCGGTGAGTTGTCATCCAGGAGAAATGGTGAGTGGTCATCCAAGAGAAGAGCAAGAGCATAGCCAGTTTTAGTTTAGGTAATTTTTGTGGAGTGATTTGAAATTTTCTGTATTAGTAGTGTTTATGATTAGTTGTGGGATGGAGTTCCAGATCTTGTGTATATTGTATTAGTAAAGGGATTCACCAAAGGTATTGGTGGGTTTTGTGGTTATTAATAATAATTTATCAGTGGATCTCAATGTTCTATTGTTGGTATATGGCTGTACTAGGTCCTTGTAAGCTGGGCAGTTGTTTGGCTGGTGGATGATGGAGTGGGTGATGGTTAGTTGGTTTAGGTAGAGGGAGTCGGGAAGTTCAATCCAGTTTTATTTGGATGGTTAAGGGCAAATCCAGCTATTTTATTATAGCAGGCTTCGAGTTTGTTTAGGTCCATTTTTCTTAAGATTTGTAAAAGATGGGGGAGGCATATAGTAGAGTGGAAGAGATGTGTTCTGGCTATGGCCTGCCTAGAGGTATTTGTGAGGAATGTTTTTGCTCCATAGAGAGATCCAAGTTTAATATTCACCTTTTGCACCTTTTTAATGGTTAAAGCCAAATGTTTATCAAATTTTAGTGAGTTATCAATTGTTACCCCAAGAAGTTTTGTATGTTCTACTGGTTCTATTATGGTATTGTTAGATGAAAAGATACTAAAGGTGGATTGAGTTCCTTGTGATTTGCCTTTAGTAAAGATCATCAGTTTATTTTTGTTTAGATTGAGTAGTAACTGATAAGTAGAAAGATATTATTCCATGTTTGGGAAGGACTTTTGTGTTATTCCCAGGAGCTTGGGGGGAGTTGGGGGTGAGCATATAAGGAGGAGTCATCAACATATTTGATAACTGTAGCCTTGTTAATAGTAGTAGATAGTTTGTTGGTGAATATAGAGAATAGTAGTGGACTAAGGATTGACCCTTGAGGGACACCCACTGAAACTGGTAGAAGGGTAGAGAGTGAGTTTTGACACTTAACTGCTTGCTGGAGGTCAGTTAAGTAGCTTTGAAACCAGGCTAGTGCTGTTTGGGGGAGGTTTATGAAAGCTAGTTCATTTAGTAGTTTTTGATGAGATGCTGTGTGTAAGGCTTTTGACATGTTAAGGAAGATGGATGAAACTAATTGGCCATTGTTTTTAAGCTGGTTGATGGTGCTGGTGAAGAAAAATAAGGCAGGTGTGGTCTGAAACAGTGTTGTGAGTTTGAGAGAAGGTTGTTGTGTAGTGGGTAGTCTAGGAGTTGTTTGTTAATGCATTTTTCAAGGATTTTTGCTAATGGGGGTAGTAGGGTTATGGGTCAGTAGTTACATAACTCTGGTGAGGGGCTACCTTTATGCAAAGGTATGATATGAGATATTTTCCACTGTTCAGGTATGTATTGTTCTGTAATAGACTGAGTTATTAGAATGGAGATGGGATATGTTATTATGTCCGCTGCTATTCTGAGAAATTCATTGTGTAATTGGTCAGCATCTAGAGCAGTAGGTTTTAGTTTGTTAAGAAACAGTTTTATGATATTGGTTTGAACTGTTTTGATAGTGAATGAGTTGAGGTTTGGTAGGGCTCCTAAAGGTATTGTTAGAGGTGTTTTTTGTCCTGATTTACTAGAGATATTATTGAGTTTATGAAATGGGAATTAAATTGGGATGCAGTAGTATCGGATGAGTTAGGTGCGGTGGGAGATGGGGTAGTAGTGTGACCTGGGTTTAAAAGATGTTTTATAGTTCCCCAAAATTTCTGGGGGTTGTGTTGGTGTTTTTGTTGTACTGAACTATATATATAGTAAGTTTTTTTTGTCATTTTTGATTTTTCTTTTGGCTTGGTTTCTTAGTTGTCTGTAGGTAAGCAGGCAGGCATCTTGCCTAATGAGCAGGATTTAAAATAATTCACTACACACTACAGAAATTATTTATTGACAAACTTTATTTCTAATTTCTACTTTTAAACAGAAAGTGTACTTTAATAGTGTATTTCAGCTAACAAAACTAGTGGCACAAAACAGTAACTAAATAGAATTAATAGTTCAAGACAGCACTTTAGCCATGCAGTTCAGCTATTCTTTAAAGCATAAAGGGAAAAAAAGGTTAATACATCACTGGTTGGCACTTCATCGCAGCTGCCTCTTTGACTGCGGAGCCCAAAACAGTCTGGTATCTGGCTGGAGATTCCAACTGGGAACAGACCTGGGCAATGTGTCCATTCCATGGAAAACTCCAAACCAGACCCCTGTGAGACCCCATCTTATATAGGCTACTTATTTACTCAAAAGTCAAACATGTCCTATAACTAGAATATTCCCTTCTCACAGGAAAAGTAGAGACTACGTGACAGCAAACAGGGGTTGTGGCCACTCAACCACAGATTCTTCAGTAAGCCTGCCAAGTTCCCGTGATCATTCTCCCTAAAATATATAAACAACTCTAAAATATGTAAACAACAGAATATTCTATCAAACTAGCAAAGATATAAACAACTCTAAAATATGTAAACAACAGAATGTTCTATCAAACTAGCAAAGGTGTGAAGGCAAGATATCAAGCCGAGCCATCACAACAACTAGTATTGCCAAGTTATGATGACTCATCCTAACACCTTGTACTGCCAAGCTTCTTCTGACCTCTTCCCTAAACACATATAAGAGTGTAGAAAAGTAAAATATTAAGCTGAATATTAACCCATTAACAGCTGAGTGTCAGTAATCAGGCCTACACATGGTCAGTAGTCAACTAGCCTACACATAGTCAATAGTCAGTTTAGCCATATTTGTATTACAGTTGGTCTTTTAACTATTGATCCTATGTGTAAGATAAATATCTCACTTTAGCAGTTCTTTTTATACCTACAATAAGTCAAATAGCAGTTCCAAAAGGTTAATAAAAATCACAATTATCATCACAATGAGTACAGGGTGAATAAGCCAGCTTAGCAACTTAGTTCCCGATAATGACCATCCAGTAAAAATATCCCACCAATTATGCGATATATCTGACTGTTTTCTTAGCTAAACTAACCAACTTTTTTCCTACAATGATACTTTTCATTTCATAATGCAAAATGCTATGGGTTACTATTTGCAAATGTTCTTTAAGATGCTGCATATTGTTTAATACTTGATATAAAGAGTTCAGGTTAAAAGTCAAGTTATGATATTCCAGCCTCTCTGGTAACCAGGTATGAAGTACATTAATATGAGTCTCAGGAGAAGAGATGTAAGTTTCATTATGCTAGTTTAAATGAGTTACATTACTCAGACAGCCTACAAAAGGACTTTTCAAAGCATACAACAATGTTTGATTTGTCACTAAACATGTGAATTGTGGTGCTATTTCCACAAACATCTCAAAAGTAGAAGGTAATACAGTCCATTTACAGATGTTAATGGAATGCTGAAGAAAACACGGTTCATATATAGGGGAATGCTGTCCACAAATAAGTCTATCCATTGTTTCAGTGCAATGTTCCAGTCTGTGTGTTTTTTTTAAGGAGTCAATGTAGTTTCCTTCTAAATGAGGCAGTCAGTACTGGAATGGATACAAAGGAGGTCCAAATACCAGTGGCAGAGTTACAAACTGACACATTATTTTTGCATTTCTGACATTATAGTGGATGAAACAACCTGCACAAAAACTATCTGTACATTTGTTTTTTTCAGAAAAGAGCCTTATCCAATTAGTACTGGGTATCCATTGATTAAACAACTGCCTCCATACATGCTCATTTTTGAGCATTGACTTGGGTTGTACAAGATTTTTCTGCACTGAAACATAAAAAGACTGTAAGGTACATGTTGTCTAATTTACAAACTTAGTAACATTTGCATTAAATTTTAAATTAGAAACCAGAGAAGCATTGAGTTGATCTAAAAATTCTTTCTCATAACTGACAAGCTGTTTTTGTTTGCGCCAAACTGTGGGATTCCACTGTGCTTGTAAAAGTTTAATTTGAGAATTATCCTGACCCACAGCTTTAATTTTATTAGCTAAAACTCCATTGCATTTAAGGTTTCTAACCCCATTCCAATACCTCCTAACAAGGTACTGTACCATGCTTGTTTCTGCCTGCACTTACTTAATTTTAGAAAGGTAATATTAAAATGCAACACAGTCTTTTGATATTCTTACCCCACATATCTACACATAGAAGGTACTTTAATTATTTGGTCAGAATGGTGCTTGGGATTGTTATTTAGTACAGTTATCTGCAAGGCCCATGGGCTTTCTATTTGTGATTTGAGTTGGATTCATGCAAAATAATACTGTAATGTTCCATATGTCAATTGATTCATTATAAATGTTAGTTGCATCTTGGCAAAAATAATAATTTTCTTGATATGTCTGTTCATACTTACAGTTACAGCATTTTATGTCTGTGCAATTTTGAATCATTCACTGTGGCATGTGTGTTGTCCAGTAATTGAACATAAGAATGGCCTTTCCTCACCCTCCAAATAGTTACATTTCTTTTAACAGTCATATTAACAGTAGAGCATTCTTGTTCTGCATGGCAGGTGAAGTTGCCTTGTGTTCTGTTCTGTGTACTAGAAGCCCATCCCCACTGGATCACCGTTGAATTAGTTTTGGTTGCCCTTACTCCTGGTGTTATGCACTCAACCAAAAAAACTCCATACGACACAATGAGAATACCAACAATCAACATGGCATAGGTTGAAACTGGAATCTAAAATAACAATAAAAAAAGGTAGCATGATTACTCTCATAAATAACATCTATTTGCAGGCACATATTCCCACTTCTCCTGCCCTGGTTTCATTATTAGGATGGTATTATCATTCCTCTCTGCAATGAAATCTGCAGGTTCTGGTTGTTTATCTGGAGACTGGACCCAAATCTTAGCTCCACTGTTTAAGTTAGATGACCCAAATCTCTTATCTCCCCTTACAGTCACTACAGTTGGAGCCTTTTCCCTTCTGTACCGTACCTTGGTACATTGGCACAATAATCAATTGGGCTATTCTGTCTCCTTTCTGAATCAACAAATCTGATGTTCCACTGTTAATCAAAATGACTTTAATCTCCCTTTGGTAATTGGCATCTGTTATGCCTCCCATTATTTGTATCCCTTTCAAGGCCAAACTTGATTGAGGAGCAATCAATCCAAAATGCTCGTGAAGAATTTGAATACCTATCCCAGTTTTGATTAATTGTATGTCTCTCAGCTGCAGCCTATGCGTACATAAAGCATGTAAAAATAGGCCTGCAGCTTCCAGAGTTGCCCGGAATGGTGCTAATGCATCTGGTTGAATCTCCCAATATGTGATAGTATTTGTTGTTACATAAGGTTTTATTTGTAACAAAGGTGTTAACATTCTCATCCAAAGGGGTCTCACTCTCAGCAATTGGTCTGTTATTCAAAATCTGCAAAGCAGCATTTAAATGACCTCTCCACCCCTGAAGGGAGCCATTCCCTTGTTTTCGTAATTGCTCCTTTAATAAACCATTCATTCTTTCAATCAGACCAGCCGCCTGAGGGTAAAAAGGTATATGGAATATCCACTCAATGTTGTTTTGCCTACAATATTCCTGCACTAGTTTCTCTTTGAAATGAGAACCATTGTCACTCTGAATCTGCATCAGAATGTCATAATATAAAATAATCAAATTGAGTGTCTTTATTGTATTTGCCTGTGTTGCATTTTTGCATGGATATGCTACTAAATATCCCGAGTATGTCTCCACAGTGGTGCATACATATTGGCATCCCTTACTCATTGGTAAAGGTCCTATGTAATCAATTTGCCAGATCTGTCCTGGTAACTTTCCTCGTCCTAAATGCCCCTGTACCACATGCGGAACTGGTCTATTTTGTGAATTCTGGCAAACCGGACACTGCAAAATTACAGTCTTAATTACATCTATAGGAGCAATAATTCCTCTTGAATGTGCCCACCTGTATGTTGCAATTTTCTTCTAAATGTCCACATTTTTGATGCGTCCATTTCGCTATCTCAGCTTGTTCTAAAGCACTCATATCAACCTCAGCTTCTGCAATTTTGGTTTGCTCATCTGTAACAGAATTAAACCAACATTCTAGAGAGTCAGTTGCACAATGTGCATCTACATGATAAACTGTAGCTGTACTCTGAAAGAGCATGTCCCAGATTTGTTGCCATAACTCTTTTCCCCAGACTTCTTTT
This sequence comes from Protopterus annectens, assembly GCF_019279795.1. Taxonomy (NCBI): domain Eukaryota; kingdom Metazoa; phylum Chordata; order Ceratodontiformes; family Protopteridae; genus Protopterus; species Protopterus annectens. The sequence goes on along the minus strand of NC_056741.1, from coordinate 491,216,983 downwards.
GAATGGACCTTCCAATTATTTTTCTGCCATGTCAGTAACCAGGTAGCTAGCCCATTTGCTACAGACCATGAGTTTGTATAAATGTGACATCTTCCCAGTAACTCCTGCTTTAATGCCTGAAAAACTGCATATAATTCAGCATACTGACTGCTTTTACCATCTCCCGTTGTAGTGAGGACCTTTTTGGTGACAGGATTATAGGAAACAGCTTTCAAGCACCTTTTGTTCCCTATGTATTTTGCTGACCCATCAGTAAACCAAGCATGTTTTCTCTGATCTAAAGGCAGTTGCACAAAAGGCTGCCCCCACTTTACTGGAGATCCTTCCTGAGGGGAAATATTCTGTGATGTAGACAGCTCATCAGCCATTGGTACCTGGGCTACCTTCTCATGGAGCATTGCTACTCCCTCAACTCCAACCTTTGCCTTATCCTGAATATACCATTTCCATTTAATTACACTCGCTTCCTGCGCATGTCCTATTCTATGCATTTTTAGGGAACTCATTACTGATTGCATAATAGGAATCTTAGGTCTCAAAGCGACAGGGTAATCTATAGTCATTTGTTCTGTATCAATTAGCTCCCAAAAACAGGCTAGCAATTGTTTTTCCAAAGGGTCATACCTGTTTCTTGCCTCAGGTAATTTCCTAGTCCAGAATCCTAATGGTACTCATTTTGAATTTTGTTTTTGCCACAAGCTCCAGTTCGCATACTGGTGATTGACCGACACATGCAATTCTACCTTGCCATCCTGTATTGACCATAAATCAAGTGCTTGCTGGATAGCTTGTTTGGCATATTCAAAGGACTGCTGCTGTTCATCCCCCCAATCAAATTCATATTTTTCCTTAGAAAAAAACGAAATTATTTTGGCTGCTTGAAATGCGTACCCAATATAAGCTTGAGTTAATATAAGGTATAATGGTAGGGTAGCAATATGGCAGGTAAATCCCAGTAAACTTAGGGAAATAACTTTCCTATAAACTCTGATGCCTCAGTCTCAATTATGAGTCACCCTCCTTATATGGGCATAAAAAAACATTTAATTGAACTCTCTGGTTATACAATAAAGTAGTCGTTAGTTCAAAATGCTTGACAGTCTCGACATCAAACTTTAAGCTTTGATAGCAAAATAACAGAACTTCATTTAAATATTCTGTTCCCTTCTCAGGGCAGTATATGTATGCAGTCCCAAGGAACTAGCGTTATCAGTTACAAGTTGTATACGCTAAAGGTAGTATAAATCAAACTACCTATAAATGCCCATACCTTAATAAAATCCAATGTAGTCCAAATTCACTCAGATAGCCAAAAATTCACTCAGGTAGCTTGGTTCTTCTATACGCTCATGTAGTGCGCTTCTGTGAATGAGTGAAAGAACCAGCGTACAAAACAGGTTTCCCTACGAAATCTTTCGGTTCGTTAATTTCAATAAGTGCACTCTCTATAGTCAGTGCAGCCGATGCTGTGCTTCTGTAAATGAGCAGATGAAAAAGCATACAGAGTAGTTTTCCTACAAATGTCTTTCAATTAGTTAGAGTCAATAAATCCAGTCTCTCATTGTGAGTGCAGCCGACGCTGCTCTCTCAAGTACCCAGGACAAGCGATAACACTTTAAAACTTCATGAATAAAAGGATCGACCCAACATCAGTGCGATATAATATAAAAGGCTTTTATTGAACAAAACGGCAAGCGCTTTCACCCAAAGGCTTCATCAGGCCATTAAACATTACATTTTCATTAAAAACTACATCTTAAATCCTATTATAGTTAATGACATCACTTCCCTTAATATCCTGTAATTACTATAATTACTGAAGTTCAATTATCTTAAAGGTGCATCATTATTTCTATTTAGTGCAACCCTAAAGATTTAATATTTAAAGAAAGCTAGTAACATATAAAATAATACATATTTAAGAACATATTGGTGTCACAATTGACGCCATAAATACTAACTATGACTAATGCATAAAGAGTATAATGCTCTACATGTCATACTATAATAAATTAAATACTGTAATGAATCTGTACTTATTAAAATGTAAAATGTAAAATGTATTTAAACAAAATTTATATGTATATATCTAGAATATATGTAAGTATACACATACTGAAATATAAATATAAATATAAAAATAAAATATCATGTCTAAAAAATATGTATGTACTTGATAAATTACTTTACAATAATATATCAATGTAAATAAATATGTATGTAAATAATATGATAAATGTATGTGAAAATGTATCTATGTATAAACATATATAGATAGATAATACATGTATACCATAAATAATAATGCCAAGAGTATCTATGTATAAAAAGATGTATCTGAACAATATGTATTATATGACTAGTATAAAAAATACATACTAGTATATGTGGAGATGTATATATGTGTACTATAGATAATGAAACTAATTATACCTATGCTGTATCATGGTTAATATGCCAGATTAGCAGTACAACATAAATCCACATACATTTATACCTAGGAGTTTATACGTATATACTATACTTGCACATCCATCTATGCTTACATACACTTATTAAAATCATATATTTTCATATAAATAATCAAATTCATATGCAGTCCAGCTAATATGCAAGCTGAGTGCTTGCAGTTACTAAAGATGTCATAATCCATAATATATGGAAATGTCTGGACTGCAGATGATAATTCTTATAAACCATATCAATCAATTATTTGTGAATATTGAAAAACATCAAATAATAACAGTTACATATATACAAGAATTAATTAATCAATTATTCATACTTATTAAACACTTGTTATCATGTGTTTTCTTTTCTAACTAAGGCATTTAATACTGCATATGCAAAAAACAAAAATCTATATTACATAAATACTACTTAAAAAACACAATAGATTTTAATAATATCTATTCATTTGATCATGTACATATTCAAAAATAATACTATTAGTAATATCATTAATAATATCACCAACAATATCAGTTGTATTACTACCATTTATTGATTTTCATTTTCATTAACTTTTATTAATTTTTAGTTTTCTGGCTTTAAGCATGGGTTTGATAGGAATTCTATCATTAAGCCCTGGCTCTAAATGTGCTCTCAAACGAATAATCCATTTGCTTTCTTGTTGTTCAGTTGTGTTACGTATAGGTCCTCTTCTAATAGTGGGAACATTTACTTGCATGACCATAAAACTAAAATTATGTTGTTTGGTGGTATTCATTACATGTTTAGACAGTGCATTTTTGTCAGATCCTATTCTAATGTTGTAATAATGTTCTCTGATCCTCTCTCTCAGTCGCCTATCTGTTTTGCCCACATAAAAGGCTGAGCATAACTGGCATGTTGCCAGGTATACTATATGTGTGGTCTCACAGTTGGCGTTACAATGGAATTTAAATGTACGTTGTGTAGTGGGATGTATAAAACTAGCTGATTGATCTATAGTGTGACAAAAGTTACACTTACCACATGGTCTAGTCCTAGCATTTAAATCACCATTTGATGCCATTGGATCAACTCTATTAGGTCCACATAACATCCTGTGCAAATTCAATTTATTCTTATATGTAAACTTAGGTACACTCCCTACTGTTCCTGAAATTACTGGGTCAATTTGTAATATGGCCATGTATTTAAAAACGTGGTGAAAGGGCAAGCTATGCGCTTATCAAGGTTAAATTCTACACGGGAAGGATATATACAAGGCATACAGGAATTAAAACAACAATTTACAGCTAGATCATACAAATCACATGAAATAGATGAAGGTCTAACTGATATGGAAATATTAAGAGAAGGACGGGCATACCCATATTTTGCTGACCAAAGCATGAGTAATAAATCACTTGCTGAAGCAAGTAATAGTTATGTACAGGATAGCAGACCTACAGCAATTATTTATTATACACAAGATGTTGATAATATTAAAAAGGCTTATACAAAATACTGGGATCTATTACAAATTGACCCAGTAATTTCAGGAACAGTAGGGAGTGTACCTAAGTTTACATATAAGAATAAATTGAATTTGCACAGGATGTTATGTGGACCTAATAGAGTTGATCCAATGGCATCAAATGGTGATTTAAATGCTAGGACTAGACCATGTGGTAAGTGTAACTTTTGTCACACTATAGATCAATCAGCTAGTTTTATACATCCCACTACACAACGTACATTTAAATTCCATTGTAACGCCAACTGTGAGACCACACATATAGTATACCTGGCAACATGCCAGTTATGCTCAGCCTTTTATGTGGGCAAAACAGATAGGCGACTGAGAGAGAGGATCAGAGAACATTATTACAACATTAGAATAGGATCTGACAAAAATGCACTGTCTAAACATGTAATGAATACCACCAAACAACATAATTTTAGTTTTATGGTCATGCAAGTAAATGTTCCCACTATTAGAAGAGGACCTATACGTAACACAACTGAACAACAAGAAAGCAAATGGATTATTCGTTTGAGAGCACATTTAGAACCAGGGCTTAATGATAGAATTCCTATCAAACCCATGCTTAAAGCCAGAAAACTAAAAATTAATAAAAGTTAATGAAAATGAAAATCAATAAATGGTAGTAATACAACTGATACTGTTGGTGATATTATTAATGATATTACTAATAGTATTATTTTTTGAATATGTACATGATCAAATGAATAGATATTATTAAAATCTATTGTGTTTTTTTAAGTAGTATTTATGTAATATAGATTTTTGTTTTTTGCATATGCAGTATTAAATGCCTTAGTTAGAAAAGAAAACACATGATAACAAGTGTTTAATAAGTATGAATAATTGATTAATTAATTCTTGTATATATGTAAATGTTATTATTTGATGTTTTTCAATATTCACAAATAATTGATTGATATGGTTATAAGAATTATCATCTGCAGTCCAGACATTTCCATATATTATGGATTATGACATCTTTAGTAACTGCAAGCACTCAGCTTGCATATTAGCTGGACTGCATATGAATTTGATTATTTATATGAAAATATATGATTTTTGAACACAGCAGTAAGAACTCACAGTTATAACAACAGTAAGAGCAAAGCACTGAACACACTCGTAGATAACTGGAACCAATTCCAAGGCTAGTAGAAGCGGTTGGATCCCCAAATAGTAGGTTGGAATCAAAGCTTCAATCAGCACTTACAAATGCAGCATGTAAAGTCACTTTTAAGTAGACAAAAGTGTTCCAGGACTGTAGAAAATAAAGAATTTATTCTTGTACAAAATACGTTAAGCGCTTTCACTCGATAAACTCGAGCTTCCTCAGAACAGTTAAAATGTTCGCCACTCACTGTTTAAATACATATAATGGCGCCAAAAAGCTTTATTAATTAAAGCAACAGCGTTCAATAACTCACTTATCTTAAAAGCTTAATAAAGTAATTACAGTCCCTTAAAAACTTTGCTATGATAATAGAAGATAGTTTCATCATATCTTCTTTTAAAAATAATTTCACTGTATATTCTTTTAAAAATAAAAGATATAACATGCTAATATTCTTAATAAAATGTATACCTTAATGTAAATAAAATACATGTTTTCTACCTAAAACTCCATATAATATCATAGTACTATGCTTTATACCATTATAAATTGTCTTATAAGAATATACCACAGTCCTAGATATACTTATCATAATAAATAATAAAGTCTAATGTATCATATCTAACTATATTTCTGCATTTTCTACTTGATGTCACTGTAAAAGTTATTGTGTGGACCTATTAACTTTAATCCTTAACCATCAATAGTGGTTTGACTGTAATATATTCATTAATTCCAGGCCAAGTCATGGCATCTGTATGGATTTGCCACCAATATTCTTTGAATGCCAACCAATTTTTTGTATTACCCCCTCTCGGGTTAGGTTTTATTTTCTCCAATATGGCAAATTTAAAGGTGTGTTCTATACCTACAGCATTTACATGTTTAAATAGGGCATTTCTTACATCCTTAGTTTTTATGCTGTATAAATGAGAATATATTCTCTTCTTAAATTGTCTTTCTGTCCTACCAATATAATAAGCTGGACAAATATTACATTTAGCAATGTATATAATCATATTGGTAAGACAGTTGCCATGTACTGGTCTAATTATTGTTTTATTGTAATTCTCTAAAACTATAGTTTTATCTGTGTATATATATCTACATTGGCCACATGCACCACATTTGCCAGTATGTTTCGTATTGTTAAATTCACTTATAGGGCCATTTTCAAATAGATATTTCAAATTTTTACCCATCTTATAAACAAACTGTGGTTTGGGCCCTAAAATCATATGTGTTTCTTCGTCCATTGAAAATATTTGCCAATTCTTATACAAAATTTCTTTGACTTGATTGGAATATGGTCCATACTGTACTATACATGCTTGTTTGAATGCCTTTCCTTCTTTTTTGTCCTTTACTTCCTTGCTATTGGTTCCTTTCTTCACTGAGTATTGAGTACCTAGTAGGGATGGGTATTTTGACCCCCCTTCCTTGCTTATATAGTTCTCTACTTCTAACATCATATGTTCGTCGTAACCTCTCTCCCTAAATAAATTCTTAATGAAAGCCAATTCCACTTCTCTTTCCTTTGTGTCAGATGTCATTCTCATTGCTCTTATAATTTGCCCTTTGTATATATTGTATTTCAACTTGTAAGGGTGATTACTGCTGTAATCCAAATAAGAATTCGAAAACGTAGTTTTCCTATTTATTTTGGATTTAAACTGTCCAAAAATCTGTCTGTTTAAAATATATGATTTTAATAAGTGCATGTAAGCATAGATGGATGTGCAAGTATAGTATATACGTATAAACTCCTAGGTATAAATGTATGTGGATTTATGTTGTACTGCTAATCTGGCATATTAACCATGATACAGCATAGGTATAATTAGTTTCATTATCTATAGTACACATATATACATCTCCACATATACTAGTATGTATTTTTTATACTAGTCATATAATACATATTGTTCAGATACATCTTTTTATACATAGATACTCTTGGCATTATTATTTATGGTATACATGTATTATCTATCTATATATGTTTATACATAGATACATTTTCACATACATTTATCATATTATTTACATACATATTTATTTACATTTATATATTATTGTAAAGTAATTTATCAAGTACATACATATTTTTTAGACATGATATTTTCTTTTTATATTTATATTTATATTTCAGTATGTGTATACTTACATATATTCTAGATATATACATATACATTTTGTTTAAATACATTTTACATTTTACATTTTAATAAGTACAGATTCATTACAGTATTTAATTTATTATAGTATGACATGTAGAGCATTATACTCTTTATGCATTAGTCATAGTTAGTATTTATGGCGTCAATTGTGACACCAATATGTTCTTAAATATGTATTATTTTATATGTTACTAGCTTTCTTTAAATATTAAATCTTTAGGGTTGCACTAAATAGAAATAATGATGCACCTTTAAGATAATTGAACTTCAGTAATTATAGTAATTACAGGATATTAAGGGAAGTGATGTCATTAACTATAATAGGATTTAAGATGTAGTTTTTAATGAAAATGTAATGTTTAATGGCCTGATGAAGCCTTTGGGTGAAAGCGCTTGCCGTTTTGTTCAATAAAAGCCTTTTATATTATATCGCACTGATGTTGGGTCGATCCTTTTATTCATGAAGTTTTAAAGTGTTATCGCTTGTCGTGGGTACTTGAGAGAGCAGCGTCGGCTGCACTCACTACGAGAGACTGGATTTATTGACTCTAACTAATTGAAAGACATTTGTAGGAAAACTACTCTGTATGCTTTTTCATCTGCTCATTTACAGAAGCGCAGCATCGGCTGCACTGACTATAGAGAGTGCACTTATTGAAATTAACGAACTGAAAGATTTCGTAGGGAAACCTGTTTTGTACGCTGGTTCTTTCACTCGTTCACAGAAACGCACTACACGAGCGTATAGAAGAACCAAGCTACCTGAGTGAATTTTTGGCTATCTGAGTGAATTTGGACTACATTGGATTTTATTAAGGTATGGGCATTTATAGGTAGTTTGATTTATACTACCTTTAGCGTATACAACTTGTAACTGATAACGCTAGTTCCTTTGGACTGCATACATATACTGCCCTGAGAAGGGAACAGAATATTTAAATGAAGTTCTGTTATTTTGCTATCAAAGCTTAAAGTTTGATGTCGAGACTGTCAAGCATTTTGAACTAACGACTACTTTATTGTATAACCAGAGAGTTCAATTAAATGTTTTTTTATGCCCATATAAGGAGGGTGACTCATAATTGAGACTGAGGCATCAGAGTTTATAGGAAAGTTATTTCCCTAAGTTTACTGGGATTTACCTGCCATATTGCTACCCTACCATTATACCTCATATTTTTCCTTGTTACCTTGTACAGGGGGGAGAAAGTATTTGGCTCAAATGCGGAATATGCTCTCACCAGAATCTGAATAATCCAATAAATTGTTGTGCGTCTCCTTTGTTCTGAGGAGTTGGAAACTCTAAAACCTTTTGTTTTGCCTTAGGCAATACTTCTCTATGCCCCTGATGCCACTAAATTCCTAGAAATTTTACTGTCTGTAACAGCCCTTGAATCTTAGCAGGATTAATTTCCCACCTTTTTGTTTCATATGTTCTATCACAATATCCAGTTCCTTCTGAACACTTTCTTGTGATGTTCCCTGAATCAATATATCATTGATATAGTGAGATATTTGTATTTCTGATGGTAATTTTATCTCATCAAATGGTCAGCCACTACCCGATGACAGATGGTAGGGCTATGCAAATAGCCCTGTGGGAGCCTGGTAAAAGTATACTGCTTGCCCTGCCAAGTAAAGGAAATTGTTCCTGATTTTTCTCTGCGATTGGAATAGTAAAGAATGTGTTTGCTAAATCATTTACAGCATAACAGGTTCCTTTATGCTTCTGCACATTTTCAGTCAAGGTTATTGTGTCTGGTACTGCTGCAGTCAAAGGGGGTGTATATTTATTCAACTCCCTATAATCAGCTGTTATCCTCCAAGAGCCATCCAGCTTCTTGACTGGCATACTAGGTTATTCCATGCAGTGGTTATGGGTCACAAAACATCTACTTCTACCAAATCTTGAATTTTTTCCCCAGTCTCTTTATGTACCCCAGGTATATGATACTGCTTCATACTAATAGTTTTGGTAGCTGGGGGAAGTTCTACAGGTAGCATTTTGACCTTACCCGCAATCACTGGCCTAGCTGAAATATAAGGCTTTGAGCCAAAATGATACTATCCATCAGATAAGTTTAAGGTCAGTCCTTTTAGTATATCGATTCCATTTATATACTCTGGGATTAGCACAATCAACACAAAGTATTGTCTCTTACATAGCTGCCCTATTTTCATTTCAAGCATTATCTGTACAGCTTCAGTTTGTTTTCCTCCTAATCCAGTAATAGTGACACGCTGTCCTTTAAAATGCTTTGAATTTCTATAAATCAAGGAGGCCTCTGCTCTGGTGTCAACCAAGGTGTGGACTCTCTGCTGGGTTTTATTTTTCCAAAATATTTCAACATCAACATACGGTCTAATATTCTTATGAGCCCATCCACTCACCGAAGCTTGGTGAATTTTCTAATCATCCTTTTTGACTTCTGAACCTCACACCAAGTCCGAATATAAATTGTTTGGATTTGGGTACAGGGAAGGAACTTATGTCAGATTCTCAACACTAGGTTTCTGCATCAAACCCTCAGTACTAGGTTTCTGAGTCAGACTCTCAGTACTAGATTTTCCTTCCTTACTATCTTGCTCATTCTGCACTTCCAATTTTCCTACATTCTTGTTTTTCTTACTTAAGCCTCGATTCATATATATTTCCCACATAGTTCTCGTATCAATTCCATCTATCTGCAACCTGCTAATACCATCTTTTAGGAGGGCAGTAAACATATCCTTTCATGTTATATGACCTTCCTTTACACTGTTTCTACTACTTTGACCTTCTCCCGTTCCTGGTTTCGGAATTGGACCCCACTCACCTAACGCTCCTAACTGTCGTATGGCCTCTACTACCTCAGATAATTGGTTACTTGTTTGGTTGATTAGTAAAGTCATAATTATGTGTTTGTAAGCCGATGGTGTGAATTTAATAATCTTATTTCTCATGAATGGCGTCATGGCACATGCCATCAAATTATCGGCTTGTCTTATAAAGATTGCAGTTTTCATCACTTCTTCCTTAAGACGCTGAATCTCGTCCCTCAACATATACCAAGGCTTATCATTACTCAGCCAGTCGGCCTCTGTCAGATATTTCTGATTGCACCCTTCCACAGCTGCTTGCAACAAATTAGTATCTACCTGTTGATTAAATGTCCTAAAGTATTCTTGGACTGTTGGATCTGTACTAAGCAAGCAAAACTTTTTGCAATCTATGTCATCTACCATTACTCCTGCAGCCCCTATCTCTTACATCCTTACCATTCAGGTGACCAGAGCCTCCCCAAACCTTTGTCTAAAATGATCATGTAGGTCTGAAATTTCTTGTTCAGTATAATCTTCCCACACATCTGCCTGTATAGTTGGCTGCTGTGGCTGTCCATTTGCTGCATGCAGTGGCAATTGGACCTTCCTCCTAAGTGCTGGCCTTGAGGCATACTTATCCAACAAATCCTTTTCATTTGGTAAAAGCTCTCAATCACCCTCTGACTCTGAGGATGGATCAGAAGAGCACCAAATATCTCCATTCCACTGATCAGGTTCCCAATCAACACCTGCTTTAGCTATCAACATATGCACCTTTTTCTTATCTATCTTCCCTCTCCTCTTCTGATACTTAATTAACCATTATAACTGTATATATGTCTTGCTACTTGAATGTACTGCCATTATTGCTTCAACTCCACCCCTTGTTAGGTATTGGCTCATTGTTTAGTAAGTGATTTACTACTGGATCTTATAACGATGAATGTTTTAGTAATAGGAAATGTTTTTATTGGTTTATTTGTTCAGAACAATGATCGTAATTGGCTGATATTCTATTTTTAAATGATCTAGATGATAATTTGCGTACGATCTGATGAAGGCTGATACAGCCGAAAGTGCTCATCGCTCATTTGGTCTTTTATTGATTAAATTGTTTTTTTTTTACGTCAACAATTGTCTTGCTTCGTGTTTTAACCAACAGTGAATAAGCCATGGTGTTTAGCCGAAGATCTCTTCTTGTGGTTTTAACTTCTTTAGCTTTTTTTTTTAAACATTTCATATCCTGCTGACTATGCCAAGAAAATGTCTTACCTAATGAGCAGGATCCACAATAATTCACTACACACTACAGAAGTTATCTATTGACAAACTTTAATTCCACTTTCTACTTTTAAACAGAAAGTCTACTTTAATAGCATATTTCATCTAAAAAACCTAGTGGCACAAAACAGTAACTAAATAGAATGAATAGTTCAAGACAGCACTTTAGCCATGCAGTTCAACAATTCTTTAAAGCATGAGGAAAAAAAAGGTTAATACATCACCGGTTGGCACTTCATCACTGACACCTCTTTGACTGGGGAGCACAAAACAGTCTGGTATTTGGCTGTAGATTACAACCGGGAACAAGCCCGGGCAATGCGTACATTCCGCAGAGAACTCCAAACCAGAACCCTGTGAGACAACATCTTATATAGGCTGCTTCTTTACACAAAAGTCAAACATGGCCTATAACTAGAATCTTCCCTTCTCACAGGAAAAGTACAGACTATGTAACAGCAAACAGGGGTGGTGGTCAGTCACCCACAGATGCTTCAGTAAGCCTGCTATGATCCCGTGATCATTCTTTCTAAAATATATAAACAACTCTAAAATATGTAAACAACAGAATACTCTATCAAACTAGCAAAGATATAAACTACTCTAAAATATGTAAACAACAGAATGTTCTGTCAAACTAGCAAAGATATAAACAACTCTAAAATATGTAAACAACAGAATGTTCTCTCAAACTAGCAAAGGTGTGAAGACAAGATATCAAGCCAAGCCATCACAACAACAATTCATATTGCCAAGTTATGATGACTCATCCTAACACCTCGTACTGCCAAGCTTCTTCTCACCTCTTCCCTAAACACATATAAGAATGTAGAAAAGGAAAATGTTAAACTGAATATTAACCCATTAATAGCGGAGTGTCAGCAATCAGGTCTACACATGGTCAATAATCAGTTAGCCTACACATAGTCAATAGTCAATTTACCCATATTTGTATTACAGCAAGGTTGTGATTTGGTCTTCTGATATTGGGACAAGGCTCTGTCTCTCTTTTTGAGAAGTTGCTTGATTAGCTGGGGAAAGCCGTGGAGTTTGTTTTGCTTTAACTTGTGTTTTCATTAGGGACAAGATTATTTATTATTTCGAGGAAGGTTTGATTGAATAGTTGTGCTGCTGAGTCTAGTGGGAGTTGTTTTAGAGGTGACCAATTGTATTGTTGTAGTATGGATTTAAATAGATCAGACAGAAGTTTATTTTGTTCCATATGTGTTTATAAATTATGTTTATTGGAGTGCTAGATTGGTGTAAAACCAGGTAAGTGGGCGTGTGGTTACTCAGACTGTCTTGAAGGCAGCCTGCATGTTGGTAAAGGTTGGGCTTATTAGTCAAGTTTTTTTTGTCGACTCTAGTTGTGGAAGGTATCATCTGGGAGGACCCATACAAGTTGATAAAGTTTGATTGATCTTGGGAAGAGCAGGTATTCCAGTCCAAGTTAAAATCTCCCATAATAATGGTCTCTTGGTTAAATTTCATTGCTACCCAACCAAGGAGATTTTCAATTTTGGACTGGTTATTACCTGGTGGAATATAGTTAGTGATAATTATTAAGTCTTTATTGGGGTTGATTTCTAAGTGGGAAATTAGTAATTCAGAGTAAGAGGGGTCTGGTAAGGTGTGGTTGAGGCATACTAGGTTTAATGAGTTTCTAAAAATTATGGCTATTCCTCCTTCTTGCTTATGTAATCTGTCTTTTGAGTTATAGTCTTGTGGGAGGATTTCAATGTCTTTTATATGGGGTTTAAGCCAGGTTTCAGTTAGTGTGACAATATCAGGGGAGTATAAGGTGAGGGTTGTATGATATTAGTGAATCTTATTTGGTAAGCTTTTAAGGTTCATATTTAAGAGTAGAAGGTTGGTAGTGCTGTTTGACAGATATGTTTTGAGTGAGGGGAATGGTTGAGAGGGGAAAACTGTATTGGAGTTTGGTGGTGTGGGTTGTGGTGTAAATCGCTATTCAGTTTAAGTAGTAGTGGTTTTTGCTGGAGTTGGTGGATGCATTTAAGTAATATTTTTATTACTTTATGTAATAAGTTTGGCTTTACCTTGGTATGGACATATCTGAAAGTGGAATAATTTTGTAATTGTGCTGTAAAAGAGGTGAAAGGATATAATATTTGTTAATGTGGGAGAGTGATTGGGGGGGCAGGAATTGTTGATGAGTGGGTGGGTGTTACTTTTTGATTATGATAGGGGTGCTTTGGTGGATAAAAGAATGACTAAGCTAAGTAGGATGGTGTGGCTAAGTAACATGGTGATTGAATTGAGCTGTTTTGGTAGGGGGGAAAAACTCGATAGAGTTGGTTATTTGAGGTGTTGTTTTCTCTTTAAGAGAGGAGACACAGAGACTCTAAGTAATAGATGAGGTGGTCTATGATTCGATCATTTCTTTGGGGGTGTGGTTAGAGGTTAATTACAAGTCTAGTGGTAGTGGGGTTAGGTGGGAATTGGGGGTAGGGTAGGGTAGTGCAGTGAGCCCAAGCAAAGTGAGGGTGAATGGAGTGGGGTTGCACCTGGTTTGCACTTGGTTTGTGAAAGCTGTGAGAGGAAAGAAAAACTATCAGTAAGGTACTACCTGTAGCATGTGAGTATGGCGAGAGAGAGAGAAAGAAAGAGAGAGAGAGAGAGAGAGAGAGAAAAGTAACAAACAAAATCTGTCAGAGATGGTGGAGTGACACAAATGCTGTGTGAGTGTGCTGGTCTATCAGTTAGGAGTAGACCAAAAGATTCAGTTTTATGGCAATACAAATTATCTTGAGGTAAATAGGGGACTCTTTGACTTATATCTTAACAGACACTGTGTTCCAAGTAGTAAGATAAAAGATGTGGGTGCTTAGTGTGACAAAAGTTAGATAGTAGCATTATCTGAGATAAAACAGGGAAGCAAGCAAGTATGGGAGGCTTAGTGATGAGTAGCATTGGGAGTTAGCCAAGAGATAGAAGAAATAAGTAGAACACCGCATCTGAGGAGAAGCTCAGCTATGCCATCTCAAACAAACACTTTATAGGCTACTTCTTGAATAGATTATCAGAACAGGTAGGGGACTGTTATATTTTGATCTTGAAAAGAACATTCAAATATAACTGTTTAAACTTAGGAAAATGTATGAATCTTTGGTGGTGAGGTTTGCCTGCAAGTAAGGTTTGCTTGTAGGACTTTTTTTAGGCTGAGTAATCTGTCCCATGAAATTCAGTTGGAAGGGCAATAACAGATAAGCGAACTGCACTGAGGGGCTATGTCAAATCTTTGGTGGTGAGGTTTGTCCGCAATTAAGGTTTGCTTGTAGGACTTGTTATAAGTTGAGTAATCTGCACCGCAAAATTCAGTTGGAAGGGCAGTAGCAGACGAATGAACTGCACAGAAACATTTATGACCAGTTACAATCACATATGTTATCTGAGATACATGAGATTACTGGTGGTATTATTCTGATATTGTCCATGATTGTGCATGCTTTAGTGTACTGTTGTCCATGAGCCTATAATTATGTGTCCCAGTTGGTGGAAATCTCTGCTGACATTACAGTCATATTCAAACAACTCATTTTGCACAGCTTCATAATATGCGGCTAACCCCTATTGTAGATGACATACCTGATGATTGTCCTTTCCATTTTACATCAGGATGCTCATATCACAAAGACATCTTCTCCATTATTTTCACCTTGCATGACAGTCACATAATATGTATTTACATTGTGCAGCTCATATTGTACCATTTCAATATGTGATTATTGTTCCTGCTACAAGTGTCTTCCATTTACATGCCCTCATCTGCTGTACATTACAATGTTTTACCTGTCCTCTTTCCCTGTGTTTATACCTAGAATTCATCTATGTGTCCCTATTCAATACGCACACTTCCTCTGACTGTTTATTTTAAATGGCAGTCCAAGTACCACTATGGATCATTTACACAATGTACAGAATGCCTGAAATGTGATACCACAATACTCTGCAGTGCATACATTGTCCTGTAATGCATTTGGACCATATACATTACTATATTATTTATTTTTATTTATTTACTTATTTAACATTTGTTTATCGGGAAAGTCTGACTTGGAATGAAGCCAGTTTTCAGCAGAGGCCTGGGGAGAAATGCTCCAGATGAATGTCTTTGTAATGTGGGAGGAAACCGGACCACCAAGAGGAAACCCACACGAACACAGGGAGGACATGCAGACTCCAGCGAGAATCAAACCGGGGAACCTCTTGCTGTGAGGTGACAATGCAACCACTGCACCACTGCACCATCCACAGCAACCCCGGTAAACATTGTGGCATTCCATTCAATCCCACAGACCTAGTTTGATTGTAGGTAAACAGGGCTACATCTCTGTTGCTATCTGTGTTGTTTACATAGTTTCTTTGTCAGCAACACTGTTACTAGCCACAAAACCATGCTTGTTTATGTTTAAGCATGGTGCATGGCATGAATATGTAGTATGCTTTGCTGCTCACTGCGCAAACATATAAACTCCATGTAGGCTTTGTTCAAAGCCTACACAGAGTTTATTGAAGCCCCAGGAAGGTCCTTTTACCAGTAGCAGTTTTGAAACATAGTTTGATGAGTGTCAGGGTATCTTGCTGCCCATCTGTCAGAGAATTACTTTGTGATTTAGAGGACTTAACAGTGCTCACCTTCTAAATTGTGCAGGATTGTACATGACAACCCGAGTATGCATTTATGCCCTACCATCCAATCATCTTAAAAGTAGATAAGGTAGTACCTCACCTGACCTGTACTGCTAACTTATTCCACAAGCTGGGAACACTTTGTGAGGAACCTATCTCTTCAGTGAATCTTGTTTATTTGTTGATGTAGATTTAAGTCTATAGATTGTGTATTTGAAGAGCTACTGATTTTGCAAAAAAATAGGAGGCCAAATCAGACTGGATTACTGGTTGGTTTTCCTGTGCAGTTTCTCCTTCAGTGATCTAAGACTGGGTCTTTCATGGCTCAAAATGTGAGAAGAAGGTCATCTTAGAGCAGCCAGTAGGCTATTGAGTACAGAGAGTTGTGCAGATCTATCAGAATAGTTGAAGGATGTAAGGCCTTTAATTTTCATGATTAAAAGTTGTTGAAGTTTTTCAAGTTGGGTGCTATGCCTGGATTTACACATACCAAAAGGGCATTGTATTTAATAATGGGTTTGATAAGGGAAGAGTAGAGTGGGAAGATATTTCCTTGAAAATTAACTGGTCTAGACAGAATGATTCCTCACTATGGAGGAAGAATGAAAATTGAGTGAAAGAGTTGCCCACAGACAGTTGTTCATATGACTGAATGACAGAAAAAGAGTTGTCCACATAACATCTACTCAGATTCTCACTGTAACACTTCCTGGAGCCATGGAAGTACACTATTCAATGTATTTCATGATTCTCTATTATTTTCACATCTAGGATTCACTGCAATTATGTTTTTTCAGTTTTGATAGAATTGGGAAGGGAAACAACTTTGGTGATTAAAGAATACAGGGAACATCAGCAAGCCTTAATTCAGTGTTAACATGGTCACATTTTAAGAGTCCTGTGTCTGCAAACTCATCTACATTTATCTCAGTTCTATCAGTCTTACATATGATGAGATTGATCACTTGTTCATACCAGGTCAGAAAATTATGTAGAGCCAAAACTTGCATTTTTGCCCTTTTTGACAACTTGTGACTAAGAGTTTTCCTTTGAACACAAGGTTATAAGCATCTGTTTCTGTTCCATCCAGCTGAGGATAATGTGGAAATATACCTAAGACATCACGAGTTCATATGCTACTTTCAATGTAGACAAGGATGAATTGTGACTAACTCAAAGGAAAATGCTCCTTTTGTGTCCTCCTTAGACACAGCCCAGAGCTGTTTCGTCATCTTAGTCTTGTAAATAGCAGTGGACTTCCCAGATTTTTTACATCTCTGGCACAGTTTGTTATGAGTTGGGCACATCTCACACTCAGCATGTGTGTGACCACATATGTTGTTAGTTACCTTGATTTCTTTCATAATTTAGTGTAATGATTTCTGTCATTTTTTTGTTTGTTTCATTGACTACTCTGGCATTTGTCATTCTTTTTAATATAGTTAAACATGTTTTTTTTGTCTGAACACATTTTAAAAAGAATCACTTCATTTTTTAATTTAATTTGCTGACAATGATAAATAGTTTGTGCTGGCTCCTCTAGCATATGGTTAGGCTCCAGTTATTACTTTGGTGAGATATTCCTCTATGTAGTGCTTGTAATGATATATCTGCTCATCTTTTTTTTTTAGCAAAATTGCAGCACTCCTGGCTCCACTTAGCAATGGCCAATAGCAGAATACTCTTTATCTACTTGTTGAATGAAACACCAAAATAAGGGGCTCAAAAATGAGTTTCATAAGTAAAAATGTATCCACTTTGTCTTTAAGTTAACAAAATGAAATACATTAATGTGGCCAGAATTTCTTTCAAATGATCCTAATCCAATGTCACATACATGTTCATTTTGAAGGCAGTTACTGTTGGTGGTGGGGCAGTCTACATATCGGGCTCCTATTGAATTGCTGACAGCTTAGGTTGTCGAATGGTTAATCGTCAACACCAAGCGTCAAATGCTTACAATAGAGAATGGCCACATCATCGAATTCTTTCCTCTGGAAAGAATTTGAGTGGCTGTTATCGGGGATTTGCCCTTTCCCCAATGTAGAGTGATCTCAGAGTTGGTATATTTAGTTAGGGGGCTGTGGGGGGACAAAACCCCCCACTATGCTTGGGTGTGTTTGTTTATTTTGTTTATGGATGGCCACTCGAACTCTTTCCCGAGGAAAGAATTTGATGATGTGGCCATTCGCTATTGTTAGCTTTTGACACTTAGGTGTCGATGTTTTAGGATTCAACAACCTAAGCTGTAAATGTTATGATATAGACGCTATATTTCAAGTGACTAACTTCTTTTGCTGTTCAATCACAGTTAATCTAGCTTGCAAAGAACAGTCCCAATGAATATATTGGCAACTGGTAATGTGTGTTGAAAAAATAATTAGAGCTTTTATTTGAACATAGTGTATGTGACTTTTTGACAATAAAAGGCAAGGCACTCTCTGGGAATGTACATATGTTTATGGGACAGTCAAGGTGCAAAATAAATAAAAACAACTATGGCAGTTCATGAACCAATGGACTTACAACCTATGTTTTTACTTTCAGAAGAGTTACTTTATTAATATACTTTTATGGGTCTGTTCTGCTCACTACTCAGTAAACTGCTTCAGTAAATGCAACTATCCATCATTCATATCAGAGGGGGAATGTGATTCCTGATTTATAACTGTACAACATTCAAGGTCACACTGACTAGGAAAATAGAAATCAGCATATTTCCCTTCTTTCAAGTTGGTACGACCTCATAAGTAGTATAGAGAAAGATTGGGTATGAGGGCAGACACCAAAATTAATGGGTGGATGTAGTACAATGACCTCCATAATGCTATAAAATAGCTTATTTGAAATAAACATAATTCCATTTTCTTTTGGACATGCCAGTAATACATAAAATCATAAATATATTAAGCTCTTATAACATCAGAACTAGAGCTCTTTGTTTCATAAAATGGTGTTTTTAAGCATTCGAAATAGTCATTGAAGAGAAGAGAAGGCATTAATGGAGAATGTTATGTAGCACTAAACATTTTAGGATGCAGCTCCTCCACTAGCTTTTCAGCTAAATGTACAACCTAGGTACAACGTATGACTGACTATCCAGATTTATTGTCCAAAAGATCTTATTAGAAAATGTCAAAACACTTTAGACATATAACTTTGCATTAGTGGATACCATAAGTAGGTTTACATGGAAATTAAAATATGCCAGACTGCCAAATTGTATAATGCTTAGTAAGTAGAAGTGTATATGACATACATTCAGGTGTGGAATGTAATACAGGGCCACAGTCTACCTGTAATGAAACTGTTTTCTTTTTTTATAAACTTTTATTGCAAATTTTTTACAATAGTAATGACAATAGCAAACAAGATCAACATCTACAAACCACCATAACAAGATACTAATTCACAAATCTATACCTATGTCTATTATAAAACACTCAACTCTAAAATTGAAACTAATGTTCTTATACAAACTATGTAGAATGTGTACAAAAAGATACAGGAGAAAATTGTAACAAAGCTAAAGATTGAGAACACTTCTAAATTAGAACTGGTATTTGTAATGGAAGAAGAGGATATAGAAAAAAAGTTTAAAAGATGAGATACTTTACAAGTGATTGTGAAAATTAAATAGGCAAGTGTAATTATTTTAGTGTTAAACAATAAGATAGATTTCTCATTATTGTGTTTTAAACTAATAAATACATCTAGTATATAGTGGTTATGTTAAAATATTTAATAAAATCTTTAACTTACTTAAATTATTGTTATTATTTTGTTTGGTAGTATTTCATAGAAAAGTATTTAATTGCCACATTTGTGAAATAAAATATTTAACACCAACAAAAAGGTATATTTTTCTCCAAATTATTCTTAACATTTTCAATATTGTGGCTCTAATGATACTGACACCTTACACATTTTATATCATTTTAGGTATACCAGCAGAGTCTGGAAGATTAAAATTTCAAACATCCAGAAACATATACCAAATTTAGTTTCCATCATATTGCATTTTCTGTCCTACATATACCTTCAACTAAGACCCCCCCCCCCAAAAAAAAATAAATAAATTATTCACTCTGATCGGCTGCTTTTCACTTCTTAAATTATGCATTATCAAAAACTGGCTAAACTTAATTCTCTAAATTGGACTGAATTCACAAGTACCTATAATGAATTTGTATTATATTAGTTGTAAACATATGTCATTTTCTGAAAAAGTAACATTTTTTATGACTGGATAGCTGCTACCACCAAATACTGCTATGTGCAGACCAAGGCAGTTTGTCCAAACCCAGCTCTATGTCAAACTACATGTAAGTCCTTGGGTGAAGGGTTCCAAACTTTGATTCAGTCTGTACAACACTTTATTTTGCTAGAACATATACAAGGAGTTTTGAGATATTGCATCTTAGATTGCACAGTTATTTCACTTTCACAGTTAGCATCTTGAATAGTACCTGGAATGCATCAGGGATGGTTGTATGACATTTCTTTAGGGTGAGAATTACAAAATATTCAGAAAATATCTGTATTACATTGGCATTCAAACAGGAGTAAAACTCATATACATTTTTTTCAGAATACACCACTAAAACTTTTTGTACTGACCATGGCAATATGGCCAAGCAAATTTCAATGCCAAGCAGCATATAAGTCCTTTATTCATTTTTATGTATGTATGTATGTATTTATTTATGCATGTGTCTATCTATCTATCTATCTATCTATCTATCTATCTATCTATCTATCTATCTATCTATCTGTCTGTCTAGCTATCAGTCTCTTTATTTTGTTTATCATGGTAGTACACTGATCACAAAAGACCATTTCCAAGCACAGCCCAGGTGAAAAAAAAATCACAAAAATTAAAACAAATCTAATTCATTAATACAGAGTAATCACAGAAGGCAGAAAATCTAGTGAACAACTGAAACAATGAATACATATTAAAACAGTAGAAAAACAAATATGGATTAATTTTAGTAGCAACTAATAGAAGGTAAGAAGCAGGTGTGAATAGAAGGTCAAAGTAGAAGTGTGGGGGGGGTAGATAAATTGTCCAGCAGAAAGCACTTTCAGTCAAATTTTTGATGGAGAAGTAATTTGAGCTGTACTCTGAAAGTGGGAAAAGACAATATTCTTTTTAGGTGAGGGGGATGGATTGCTAGACTTTGGGTGCAAAAATGGAGAAGAAGTTGTCAGTACAGTTCAATTTAGTTTGGGCTGTCTGGAGTGAAGGAGCTAAATGGGAGAAGCTGCCGATGTTGTAGGTGTAGCTTTATTATGGATTTTGGTAGCAATAAATGGGAATGCACCTGAATGAAGTAATTTGAAGAGAAGAGACTCTAGGCGGTTGCTCAACTCTATAGGAGAATGTGAACAATGTGGCTTTGGCGAGGGTGATACAGTGGTGTTTCTGAGGGTAGAGCTGGAAATGAACTGGCAAATTTTCTTTTCAGTGGACTGTAGAATGGATGAGCTTTTTAGAGGCTGTGGCTATGATGGGAAGCCAGTATTCAAGCTATGGAAGTAGGACTCATTTGCGTAGTACAGCTCTAGCCAATTTGGAGAGAAAGGTGGATGTTTTGCAGGACCAGAATAAAAGAGAATTGATCTTTTTTTAGATGTTCTGAATGTGGTTACGGAAGTTAAGTGACTGGTCCAGCCATAAATCTATGTATTTAAAGGGCATGATTGTTTGTGCGGTGTTATTATTGAGATCTGTTGAGGTTTTAGGTTTTTTATCATACTTCCTTGCTTTGGAAGGGTTTAGGAGTAGCATATGGTTGTTTATCCAAGAATTAAGGAAGTGCAGCTCATATTGAAGCTGGGTTTGAATAGCTGTATGTGATGGACTGTTTTGAGGATAAACATACCTTCAGTGTTAAGAATTAGGGAGGTTAGGGAGGACAGAAGGTAGTTTTTTTAACAGTGGGGCAATTATAAAGCCCTGGGGCACTACTTTGGCAAAGTGATTGGGATGGGCCAGTTTTGACTATAAAATTCCTATTTGTTAAGAAATCTTGGAACCTGGTGACAGTGCTGGAGCTAACTCTGTCTTTGGAGGTAATAAAGGAACAGGAGATGGTCAATAAGATCAAAGGCTTTGGTAAGTTCAATGAAGAGTTCTCCTGTAAAGTTCTTTAAGGTAGAAAGACGTTTTAAGTATATTCTGTATTTTAATATACATGCGTAATTTTAAAAAGTGTTTTGGTACCGATTTTTAAGAATAAGGGTGATGTGCAGAGCTGTAGTAACTACAGAGGGATTAAATTGATCAGTCACAGCATGAAGTTATGGGAAAGAGTAGTGGAAGCTAGGTTAAGAAGGGAGGTGATGATTAGTGATCAGCAGTATGGTTTTATGCTGGGAAAGAGCACTACAGATGCGATGTTTGCTCTGAGAGTGTTGATGGAGAAGTACAGAGATGGTCAGAAGGAAGTGCATTGTGTTTTTGCAGACTTAGAGAAAGCATATGACAGGGTGCCTAGAGAGGAGTTGTGGTATTGTATGAGGAAGTCGGGAGTGTCAGAGAAGTATGTAAGAGTGGTACAGGATATGTACGAGGGTAGTCTGAGAGCGGTGAGGTCTGTGGTGGGAGTGACGGATGCATTTAAGGTGGAGGTGGGATTACATCAAGGATCAGCTCTGAGCCCTTTCTTATTTGCAATGGTGATGGACAGGTTGACAGACGAGATCAGACAGGAGTCCTCATGGACTACAATGTTTGCAGATGACATTGTGATCTGTAGTGAGAGTAGGGAACAGGTGGATGAGACGCTGGAGAGATGGAGATATGCTCTAGACAGACGAGGAATGAAGGTCAGCAGGACTAAGACAGAATATATGTGTGTGAATGAGAGGGAGGATAGAGGAATGGTGAGGATGCAAGGAGTAGAGGTGGCAAAGGTGGATGAGTTTAAATACTTGGGATCAATAGTTCAGAGTAATGGTGAGTGTGGAAGAGAGGTGAAGAAGAGGGTACAAGCAGGATGGAGTGGGTGGAGAAGAGTATCAGGAGTGATTTGTAACAGATGAGTATCAGTAAGAGTGAAAGGGAAGGTCTACAAGAGGGTAGTGAGACCAGCTATGTTATATGGGTTGAAGACAGGGGCATTGACAAAAAGGCAGGAGTTTTAGCTGGATGTGGCCGAGTTAAAAATGTTAAGATTTGCACTGGGTGTGACAAGGGTGGACAGGATTAGGAATAAGTATATTAGAAGGTCAGCCCAGGTTGGAAGGTTTGGAAACAAACCCAGAGAGGCAAGATTAAGTTGGTTTGGACATGTGCTGAGGATGGATGCTGAGTATATTGGGAAAAAGATGCTAAGGATGAAGCTACCAGGTAACAGGAAAAGAGGAAGGTCTAAGATAAGGTTTATGGATGTGGTGAGAGAGGACATATAGATGGTTGGTGTGACAGAGCAAGATGCAGAGGACAGGAAGAAATGGAAACAGATGATCTGCTGTGGCGACCCCTAACGGGAACAGCCGAAAGAAGATGATGATGTGTAATTTTCTAAATATCTTACTAAGAAATGTCAAAGGAGGCATGAGATATTAACTCATACATAAATCTGCACAGTTATTTCAGTGCCACAGTCTATGGGCCTGACTCCAAAACAATCAAGTATTATAACAAAGAGCCCCTGTCATCCTGCTTTGCAATCCTAATTCTGATTTACGACCCCACCTCCCAGTATTGCAGCATATTTGGAGGGAAGAAGGGTACAGCTTACAGAGTACCTGACTGTGCTAAGATAATGAACCTAAGGGAATCCTGCCATGCTAGGAGTGGGTAATAAGATTCCAAAATATTATATGGTAATAAATCTTATTACCCACTCCTGGCATAGCACAAGCACTCCTGAGACTAAAGAAGACCCACTGAATCCACCCATAGCTGTCTGGTGCTGCAACTTCACCTGTGTGTTAGTAATGATCATACAGGGACTTGCCTGTATGCTGTACCAGTGCTGTCATACAGGTGGAACTGTATATTCCACAGGCAGTGTTGCATGGCAATGTTACCTACAGGATAGATGAAACAATGTATGAATGTCAGGTAATATGTCCATCCTGCATGCTTTTTCATCATCCCCATAATGAAATGCGCTTGCAGAGTGATTTTCCTACCACTGCATGTTGTAAATGCTTGCCATATTGACCTGTATGAGTTCTCGCAACAAAAATTCAGGGATGCAAAAGCAGTTAAGAATATGGGGAAAGCCTTCATTAAATGGTCATCAATAAAGATGCTACCAAACCAAGTAAAGTACTAATTAATTGAGATGAAGGAATCTCCCTGTTATTGACTCCACAGAATCCTAATTACTAAGAGCAAACTGATCAAAATCCTGTTTTTCTAAGTATACACTTCGGTTGCAAATTGTATAACCCCTTGGCTGATTTTATCTTAGATGGTGCTGAGGAGGACCCCCTTCCCCCAGTGCTAGGATGAAGGACCATGCAAAACTACAGGAGGTCTCATTTTCGCAAGGAGCCAAACTCAGTGGAACAATATTTCAATAAGTTTACCTTCAACATTAAGCACCAAACTACTTTTACACTAATAAGATGAGTTCTTACAAATTACTTGATACAGCTGGAAGCAACATGTATTTCTTTATTAATTAAACTGGCTTAGGGCACACCAGAATCAGAATTCATAGGTGACAGAGCATCCAGTGTGCTTTTATACTCAAGTTTTATATCATCTTTCAATAAAAAGTATTTTTGTCACTGCTGTCACTGTCCTATAATCTAGGGTTTAAAATATTTAATTTACTTATTTGTTTACAACGTAGGCTGACTAACCTAGATGAAAAGCGCTTAATTTCATTTTTTATTAGTGTTCTTTCACTTTGGTCATTTTAAATAAAGAGTTGAAGAGATGAAGATCTTGGGGAGTTGCTTGTTCCTGCTTTGGTTTGTGTTTTCTACATGCTGGACAAGTCACTTGACCAGACAGTATTCCATAGATACTTCTGACAAAGAGTCACCTGTGCCTTAGGGTTTAATCCAGAAAGCAGTTATATAAAATAAAATATAGCTAGTGGCCATAAAAGCTGCACAAGAATATGACTGTCTGCATTTAGACTTGGATTTGTGCTAAGTGGAATGGCTGTTTTACCCGTATGTTGAAAATGGGGCAGGTGGCAATGCTGATCTTGACAGTAGAGAAGCGCTCTTATTACATACAGTTCACCAACTTTGGTTTCTGTATATGCCATGTTCAATGCTGACAGATACTTTTTGAGTGTACCATTATTATCTGTACTATTGTACAAAATCTCAGCAGTGTAATTTATTAGTGTCCACATTTGGTATTTTGTCAAGGTCATATTATGTGCAGCTTTGTGTTTTTGGAATCACTATGACCCTTGTCGCAGAAAGGGACTCAAAGAAACTAATCACATGTTAGCAGGCAGTTATAAAATTATTTGTGTTCATTTTCAGAAATGTTGCTCTGAAGATGGGTGGAGAAAAAGAAAAAGAAGAAGAAAAAAAAAAAGAAATATAACCTTTTAAAGTTTTAAGTCAGGTTTACTTTGCTTCTTTCCACTACAGTTAAGATCTCTTTCAAATTATTAAAAGGCTAGAAAAGTGGAAGAAGCAAACTCTTGATATGTTTCAGTTCCCTTAGGCCATTAGAGACTGCATTGATGTTAGGATTTTCTGGGATAATCTTAGCCTGTTGGGTATATCATCCAATTAAGCAATGGGATTTCCCTCCTGACTTTATAGATGCACCAGCCAGGATTTTTTCTTCACTTTTAATTTTTTTTTTTTGTGACAGCTTCTTTGTATAAAGGACAGAAAGCCATTAATCAAGAAATATCCCCCTTCTAAACACTTCTTGTGCTATTTTTGCACAGGCATATCTTTTAAAATGGTTCAGTTATACATTGTGCATAGATCCATTAAAAGGGTGCTCAATCAATTGATAATCATCAAAATAAAGAATAAGTAATGTCTTTATAAGTGGCAGCTTTGATCTTTTCGGACACTAGCTAGGCTGCAATGTTTTAAACAAGTAATTTAGCTGTGTTGCTACCTTTATATTTGGATTTCAAATATATATATATGTATACACATCAACAGATCCTCTCTGTTCATTAACTTGATGCATAAATCATTAAAACACTTATAGTATAATGTATTGAGGAACACTTTTAAACAAACTGCTGATTCTCCTTTGCATACTTTGCATATGCTGCCACATTTTATAATTTTTTCTTTAATAAATTTTATTTCCTTGGTTTCTTTCACAGGTATTCATTTATGCCAATTGCACTTAATTTCCCATATTTGCTAATGGTTTTGGTCTGTTCTAGGGTATACATATAGTAGATCACAGAAAGTAGCTGATGTGCTGCTGGAATGCGACCATATTACAAGAAATGAGAAAGCAGGGTTGGCATAAGCATGTTTGCTGGTAGTGGAACCCTTCTTGCTGTATTTATTTATTTCTTGCTGTATTTACCATTACATTTATGCTTTTACTCACTTTGTTTCCAGACACTGTGAAACTTTATTCTTGGAAGCTGCTATGTATGGACTGTAATTTACGGACCAAAAAAAGAGGTAGCAATGTATTATTGCCATCAATATAACATCTCTATTTACTCTAAGTTCTCTTTAATGGGGTTTTCATTTGTATGATATCTGCAGCATATTTCAGACTTGTATCTGTTATCACCTTGCAAGGATCACAGTACTTTCTTGATGTTGAAAGTACTCTGTCCCATTTATCTGCAATTCAAAATGCATTCAGATTAGTAAAGATTCATAGATTACTACTACTAATCGAACTGCCCTTGTAGCCCTTTTAAGCCTAGCCAGTTACCCAATGTCAGAATTGATCCCTACACCTTGTGTCTGCAAGGTAAACACTTTATCCATTACGCCAAACCCCCACCCAGTTGGAAGAAGAATGCTTCTTATAAACAAACTGTGTGGGGGGGGGCTTTGTGAAATATTGACTGTAACGTGTTCATGTATACATAAATGACTCATAACTTCCCATTTTGTTTATGGGATTGTGACCTCTGAAATGGAGAAAAATAGAATATGCAGAGCAAAATAGTTTCATTTATTTTTAAATTAAGGAGGCATTCAACAGATGCTAGGTAAGAAGTTACCGATCATGCTTACAAACTGTGAAGGAATTCAAAAATATAGAGTGGTATTCATAGTCACAGGATTCGCAACATCATACATGTTAAATGGGATGCGCACCACCATTTGAGTATGCAAATACAGTCAGCAGAGGATATTGGTGCTGAATAAGCAAATGCAAGGGCGTATTGCTAAACATGTCTACTTAGAGCAAAAGTGCAAAGTTCCTGAAGATAAGCATTACGTATATACAGAGGACTATGTGAAAGATGTAGGCTTTGTATATATTTAGATGTTGTGGATGAACATAGCTATGCACAATCATACTTGATAGACTTAAGGCAAGTTATGGACTGAGCAGCTCTTAGTACTAATATTTATAAAGAAAGGAGGTTGATTATGTTTTATATAAGGGTATCCTTATTTAGACACTGTGATGCTTTCATTAAAGAGTGGAAAGGGGGAGACAGGAACGTTTGGAAAAGGGCAGACACAACAAACAGGGAGACACAGCAAGAACACATCAGGAGGGCTGTGCTGGAAGAGGTGGAAAAGGAGGGGCAGTATGTTTTTGTAGGGGGATAGACCCCCTAGTTATTCAGCTTATTTTTTTATGAGGTAAGTGTGGGTTGGAAGAAGTTAAGAGGGTAGAAGACAGAGGATAAGGAAAGGAAGGGCTGACAAGGAGTGATGCCCAACTAGAAGCCACATTTCACAAGGTCTCAAAAGTTTCCACTGCCAGATGGTATTGCAGTGGAATCCTCCAGTGTTGAGAGGGCAGGGGCCTGAGGTGGTATCTTAGTAGGCACAGACTAGGGCAGTAAATCTCCCACTCACTGAAGAGGAGCCTGGCTGTCCATGACCTGCACCACCACATTTTCACCCAAGTCCTGAAGTCCCACTCAGTGAGGCTTGTCCAGCTCCCATGTGCCAGGATGCTTACAGGATCTGTGCCACTGCCCTGAACCTGTGAGGGTGTCCTTGGACAAGCAAAGGGTGAATGTTCCTTAATCTGGGAGGCAAGCAGCTGAACTGTTCTTCAGGAATTTGAATCTGTAAAAAAAAAATTACAGAAATGGGAGAGAATGAAAATAAAAGAAGGACAAAGGAATGCATAATTAAAGTAAGAAAATAGAGAAAAAGGGGATCCACACATAGTGTTACACAGCATTCAGATTTTTACTTTAAGACAATTTTATTTTTTTATTTTAATTTATTTTTATAAATTGTTATTAAAGTAAAATGGAATGTATGGGAAGTGCTGATGCATACATAGGAACAATGATAAGGGAATTATTTATGCATACTTGGGAACAAGGTTGTGCGTCAGGGCTGGCAACTCGGCATGTAAAAAATCTACTGCCAATCATTAGCGGACTGGAGTTCTGCTGTGGCGACCCCTAACTGAGAAAAGCCAAAAGACACAACAACAACAACAACTTGGGAACAATGAGCATATTACTATGAAGTCTTTGAAGTCTTTGTGGGGCTTACATTTTGCAGTCTACTATATTAAGATAAGTGACAATCACATATCATATTTGTGCTTGATATGCATTTGTTTACATTATTGTACTGCAACCACCCTTTATAAATACTTGCATATTTTATTAAATGATTTAAAGACAACATACTCTGTTTATACATTGACATATCTTTATCATTCATTTGCAATGATGTAGTGAAGGCAATGTAGGCATCAGTTATCATCCTGACATGAATACTTGCAGTTATATATAGTAATGAAATGAATTAAAGACAACATACTGCATTTATATATTAATATATCTTTTAGACACCATTACAATAGTGTACTAAAAGCATTTCAGTTATCATCCTTTTTAAATACTTACAGTAATATACAGTAATAAAATAAGTTTAAGACAGAGTATTGAATTTACTACTTTATTCATGCTTACCAGTGGCTTCAACCAGTCTGCTGACTGTCATACTCTGCGGGGATTTTTGTGTTCAGATTACTCATCCACTAGGGAGAGAATGCATAAAACAATTGTTGTTTACCTGTATTTCACTTTTTTTAACCTTACTGATATAACTACTAATACTAAGCAAGACATTTCATTCAGTGCTGTACTTGCTTAATGTGTAATATGTTTAAATATTTATTAATATCTGAATTAATATATTGTTCCAATATTCCTTTTATGAAAGATATACATAGTAGAGCTGCATCTTTCTTTTCTATGTGTGCACAGCTAGTCTGATTGAGAAACTGGTGTTATTTCCATACATTTTACATTTTCAGTCTAGGTACTTCTTTAAACTGTTATGGTTTGGATACCAAAACTGAAGTTTTACGTAACACTACCTGAATTTTCTTCAGGCAGAAGAAGAAGCCATACACACAGAGAAAAATTCACTGAAGTTTTCAGTTCCTTTCAATTCAATCTTCATTAAGCAAAACATATTTACTGTTACAGATGGATGCAGTATGCATAATTCAGGACTATAATGTGTGCTCTGATTTTTTTCTGCCTAATAACTACAAGCAGTTAATAACGTGAAAGAAATGACTTTCTTATGCAATTTTCATACTAATAAATATTTTTCTGGCCTACACAAACAAAATCCTTTCTTTACAAAAACTGGTTGCATGTACTTTAACTGCTATCAAATGTAACACAATACTGTAAATAAAATTCTGTGATAGAGCAAATATATATTTTTTTATGTGTGTGTGTGTGTGTATATATATATATATATATATATATATATATATATATATATATATATATATATATATATATTTATAGGTTCATAGGTAGGTACTAGGCTATCTGCCCGAAGGCATTTATAAGCCTAGCCGGAATGTGTTGGCTTTCGCCGCCTCCTTAGATTAGTTCCCTGTGCCTCTGTCCAGCAGAGCCATTGAAGTGATCCCTAGGGTAAACTTTCTGTTTCCCATCCACTCATCAAGGTTTCTCTTGAAGAGGGTTAGTGAGGAGCTCTGCCTAATGCAGACTGAAATCTTGTTCCAGTGCATGGGAAGTCTCTGGGACAGGAATCTATCCCTCCAGCAAGTCCTATTTATTGTTGTGGTGAGGTTTAGATCCCTGGACCATGTGGCTCGAGAGGATATGGTTTTCTTTAGGTGGAGCATGTCCATCAATTCTGGGTTGGACATGGCCTTGTATGTCAGGCAGAGATCACCTCTGAGTAGGTGGTATGCAACCGAGTACAGCTGGAGTTTCTTCAGTCGAGCTGCATAGGGCATCTGCTTGAGGCCAGTGATCCTCATGGTGAGGTACTTCTGTGGTCTTTCCAGTTGTTGCAAGTGTCTTGTAAGGTACATCCCAAATGGGGCATTGTACTCTATGATGGGTCTGATGAGTGATGCGTAGAGGGACTCGATGACCTCTTTTGATCTGGATGCAAACCCTTTTCTGATTAGCTGGGCCACATAGAAGGATTTTCTAACCACTTTGGCAATGTGATTATCAAAGGAGAGGTTACTATCTACTTGGATCCCCAGATCCCTTATTACGTCTTCTGTATTTAGGGGGCTACCACATATGTGGTAGTTTGTGGGTACTTTGTTTTTTCCAAAGGGGATGACTATGCATTTATTGGCATTTAGCTTGAGGCCATGGTTTTGACACCAGGTATCTGTCTCAGTGAGACCCTTTTGGAGGATGTCTGTGTCAGCCAGAGAGTCAATTATAGCCCCTAGTTTGCAGTCGTCTGAGAAATTGGTCAGTCATAGTCCTCCTGTGCTTGCCTGTACCTCTGAGAAGTATATACCGAACAGGACGGGTCCCAGGACTGAGCCCTGAGGAATGCCACTTGTAACCAGTTTAGAGTCAGACCTAGCTCCCACAACTCTTACCATGTGATTTCTGTCTGTGAGCCAGTTGGCAACCCATCTCATGACGTAGGGGTTTATGTTCAGGCTGGTGAGCTTGTCTATAATACCTGCATGGGGAATGGTGTTGAAGGACTTTGCAAGGTCTAGGTAGGCTGTGTGGACCACCTTTCCCTCATCTATAGCCTTGGTAACTGTCTCAAAGAAGTCCACCAGATTTAGGAGGCATGATCTGCCCTTAGCAAAGCCGAACTGGAT
This sequence comes from Protopterus annectens, assembly GCF_019279795.1. Lineage (NCBI taxonomy): Eukaryota > Metazoa > Chordata > Ceratodontiformes > Protopteridae > Protopterus > Protopterus annectens. The sequence continues at coordinate 491,185,766 of NC_056741.1, read as the reverse complement.
AGGGTCCAGTGTTTGGAGGCTCCCAATGTCTCTGTTAGTGAGATCCATGATGATGCGCTCCATAACTTTGCAGACCAAGCTAGTCAAGCTTATAGGGCGATAGTTCCCAGGGTCCATTATGGCTCCATCTTTGTGGAACAGAATAACTGTTGCTGTGTGCCACTCTGTGGGGATGTAGCCTGTGGAGAAGCTGAGTTTAAACAGTGTGTTTAGGTGAGGGGTTAATTCATCTTTGAGCTCATGTAGGACGCAGCCTGGGACACAGTCCGGTCCCATTGATGCTGTGTTTTTGGCTTTGGAGAGGGCTGTTTTAACCTGAGTGTCTGTGATTTTAGGGGCACTACATTCTTCTGGTATAGTTATGGACCCTTTTGGGGGTGAAAGGGGGGTGAAGGATGCATTGAACCTGTCTGCCAGGATGTTGGCTATATCGGTCAGTTCAGTGTATTTTGTGCCATTCTGCGCTAACTCCGAGCAGATCTGAGAATTGCCACTTAGATTCTTGACATAACTAAAGAATGCCCTGTGGTTATCTTTGGAGTCCATGGCAATTTTTCTTTTGAAGTTAGCCTTGAATGATTTTAAGAGGGAATGTAGTTTCTTGCTGATACTGATCAGGGATGTCTACCCTTCTTGGGATTTTACTCTTTTCTGTACTAGTTTCCTCCTTCTATTGTATAGCTTGTTTATGGCAGGGGTCCACCAGACTGGTTTCCTTTACTTGGAGGAGTGAGTCTTGGTTTTGTTTGGGATAGCACAATCCATGCATTCTTGTAGGTGCCCATAAAGTGCATTAGTAAAGGATTTTGCAGCTTGGACAGCATTATCTTTTAGCATGGGGGCTTTGAAACTTCCCACCTCGGTCTTAAGTAATGTGAAGTTTGCTTTTGAAAAGTTTTTCACTGTGGTTTCTTTGCTCGGGGTTGGTGGCAGAATATGGATATCCAGAGTGATTAGTTTATGGTCAGATCTAACCAGTGAGGGGTTGACTTCTGGTGTGGAACACCGGTCGCCCATGTTGGTGATGACCAGGTCCAATATGTTGTCACCTCTGGTGGGGGTGTTGACCAGTTGATCCAGGGCATTTGAGTTTATAAATTCTAGGAAATGTTGGGCAAGGGAGTTTGTACTTGAGTAGTTCTCCCAGTTAATGTTTGGGTAATTGAAATCACCCAATATCAGGGTATTTGGTAGGACCTTTATCTTTCCCAGTGTTTCCAGGAATGCGGAGTGGGGGTCCTGGGACATGGTGGGTGATCTGTAGCAAGCTATAATTTGAATAGCAGTTTTGCCCATTGTTAGTTGAACACGGATGCTCTCTGAAGCATCGTGCTGTGCCACTAACCTGGAGGTGTGGGTATCCTTGATGAATATGGATACTCCCCACCTTTTGTATTTCGGTCTTGGTTTTGTGGCCGAAATGTATGGTATGAGTTGTAGCCTGGTAGTTCTGGGGTGCTCTCTGGAGCCTTAAACCAGGTTTCTGTTACTGCACATATATCAATTTTTTTCCATACTGAGGAGTGCCTCAAGTGCGTGCATTTTGAGGTTTAGACTTTTGGCATTGAGTAGCATTACCCTCAGTTTTTTGTTACTTGTGCTATTTACGGCGGTGGATTTGTCTTTTGAGCCTTGCCTAAAAAAGGCACTATGGGGGTGGCAAGAGCCTTGGCCAGTATTTGAAAGCCTAAGGGTGATAAGTGCAAGCCATCTCTAGTGAAGCAGCATGGCTTGTCGAACATGTCATCCCAGGCTGACAGACACTGGATCCCCTTTGAATGACACCAGAAGGTTAGCCAATTGTTGAAATTGATAATTTTTTCTCTATACCGTGGTATTATTCTTGGTGAGGGCAGGATGCTACTCAGGGTTAGGGTCATACCGGCCTGGGCTACATGATCAGAGAGCTCCTCCATGTCTCTTTTCATGTAGTCCAGGGAGGTACGGCTCAGGTCATTCACACCAACATGGACAATGACAGAATCATATTTGTACTTGTTCTGGAGTGACCTGAGTGCTTGTGTTATGTGGCGGATCCTGACACCCAACAGGCAGCTAACAGTAACCTTCTCCTTGTACAGCCTAGTGAGTGGGATGTCAGTGTGCCTGACTATAGAGTCACCTATTACTAGTATGTTGGGTATGTTATTTTGCCTTAAGGGCTGTGATTGCATGGCACACTGGTTTTGTGAAGTATGTGTTTCATGGTTTGTGTTGGGGGGGTGGAGGTTGCTTGGATGTCTGCTTTGGAGGTCTCTGTTGCTTTTGCAGATTTTTATTTAGTGCCTCCGAGTATGTTTTCATGTATTTATGTATGTTTTTTGCCGGTGCTGGTTTCATAGGTCTATGTGAGACTGGTGGTGTGATGCAAGTAATTCCCTTCTCCTCTTGACTGCCTGGTCCAGTCTTGGGTTGAGAGAGCTTAACCTCCAGTTTGGCTGTATAATTGCATCTCTCGCATGTATTAGTGTTGGGTGGAAGGAGGAGAGGGTTGTCTGTGTACATGAGGCAATTGTAACATTGCCTCAAAATGCCCAGATTCACCAGTTGGACCAGAGAGTACACCTGAAACTGCCCTTTGGACATGCCTGGATAGGTACAGTGAACTGTTTTACTGATTGGTTGGAAAGGTCTAATAGAGAGCCTTGTCCTTCTCTACAGTGTAGGGGGGTCTATTGTTAAGGTTTATTAGTGCCTGCTGTGAGTTTTGAGCAAGTGCAAGGATGAGAAGTGAATGGTTTGAGTGCTTAAGGTGAAATTTGTCTAATTCCAAGGGAAAATTTGAAGTGTAGACTTTGTGGAGCCGGGAATATATATATATATATATATATATATATATATATATATATATATATATATATATATATATATATATATATATATATATATATGAGTCTACTTCAAAGGATCGAAATGTCAGAACATCAAACCTCTGATCATCAAAGACCAGAGGATTAAAGTTCTGAAATATCGAACCTAAGAAAAAAAATCTAAAACATGAAAACTTCTTATTTCAAGTTTTTGCATGGGGGCATGTCATTAGGGCAGGGTCAGAAACTACACTGCAGGCCAGGCACAAGTCACCACTCAGCAGCCTGTAGGATTAAGAGTACAGTGATAGGGATTTTAATCTTTCCATGTAGGTTTTGATTTGAAGGCCTTGAATTTTCTTGCTGAGAAACCTCTTTGGTTTCTCCAGCTGCTGCAGGTGTCTGGTGAGGTACATGCAAAAGGGAACATTGTACTCTATTAGTGGTCTGATGAGGGTCAAGTACAGAGGAGTTATAACATCCTTAGTCTTGGATGTGATGCTCTTACTTCTGAGATGCACAATTTAGAAGGTTTCCCTTACCACCATGGACACACGGTGATCAAAGTTTAGATTGCTATCAACATGTGTTCCCAAATCTCACACTACTGGGTTTGAGTTTAGGGTGCTGCTGTTAATATTGTCATTTGCAGGGGCATCCTCTTTGCCAAATGGGGATAATAATGCACTTTTTTGTGTTTAATTTTAGTGCATATCTATGGCACAAATAATTTGCCTGTGTTAGCCTCTTTTGTAATATGTTAACATTGTTTGGGGACTAAATGATTGCGCCCAGTTTGCAATAATCAGCAAACTTGGTAAGCCACAGGCCATCTACTTTCGCCTGGACTTTGGAGAAATAGATTCCAAACATTAGAGGGGCTAGCACAGATCCTTGCAGTATGCCACTGGTAACTGGAGTACTGGTAGAGGTGGAATCCTTAACTTTGACAGTATGCAGTCTGTTGATGAGCCACTTGACTACCCATCCAGTGACGTATGGGTTAATCCCCAGTTGTGAAAGTTTCTGAATCATATTTGAGTGGGGATTGTGTCAAAAGCCTTGGCTAAGCCAAGATAGGCACTATGTACTGTTTTGCCTTCATCCAGGGCTTTGGTAACATTCTCAAAAAAGTCCACCAGGTTCAATAGGCATGATCTACTCTTAACCAAGCTAGACTGAGTCGGGTCAAGAGTTTGAAGGTCACCTATTAACTTGTTGATAAGGTCCATGATGATTCTTTTCATGGTCTTGCAGATAAAGCTGGTTAGGCTTATGGGTCTATAGTTCCCAGGGTTGGTTGATAGCCCTCCTTTGTGTAAGGGGATTATGGTTGCTGTTCTCCACCCTGCTGGACCAAAGCCAGTAATCAGGCTGAGGTTAAATTTACTGCAAATTGGTTCCTCTAGGTCTTGTTTTATATTGTTTAGTAAGTAACCTGGGATGTTATCTGGTCCTGTAGAGGACACGTTTTTGGTCTTGGAGAGCATGGATATGACCTGCTGTTTGGAGATACTTGGTAGAAAACTGGTGTCAGGTATGCTATGGGGTATGTCTGGTGGGGACCAGGGACGGGGAGTTTGCACCAAATCTGTCAGCTAGCAGGTTGGCATTTTCCTCAGGTTCAATATGAGAGGTACCATCCACTATAAGTCCGGCACATAGCTGGACAGTCTCTTTTAGAGTCTGGATGTAGCTAAAAAATGCCTTATGTTTATTCTTAGCTAGGGATGTTAATTTAGCTTTGTAACTAGCTTTAAGGGACTTTACAAGATATCTGATTTGCTTGTTCAAACTGTGGAGGGTGTCCTTCCTCTGCTGAATAACTTCCCTCTTGTTCTTAGACATCAGTTTCTTCCTTTTGTTATATAACCTATTTATACTTGAGGTCCACCAAGGTGGCCTGTTTTTTCAGGAGGACCTGGTTTTGATCCGGTCATGTACAGATGAGTCTATATATTTGTTTAAGTAGTTATACAGGGCATTTGTTTACTCATCTTCATAGGAGTCATTGTTGACTGTGTTAGCAAGGTGTTTGAAAATTTTTATACCATTGCCTAGCAGGCTGTAGTTTGGTTTGGAGAAATTTTTCAGTTTTTTTACTCCTGTGGAGGTGTAGGTCTGATTGTTATTTCAAATGAGTCTGACTTTACCAGGGAAGGCAACACACAGGGGGTAGTGCAGTGACCGCCCATGTTGGTGAGTACTAAGTATAGGACATTTGAGCCTCTTCTGGGGGGTGCAGACTAGCTCTTCCAGGACATTTGTATTGACAAAGTCCAGGAACCTCAGGACAAGCATGTTTGTGCTTGTGTATGTCACCCAATCGATGGAAGGATAGTTGAAATCTCCAGTAACCAAAATATTGGGCTGTATAGTGAGTGACTCTAGTAAGTCCAGGTAGGCAGTGTGCTTCTCTTGGTTCATTGTGGGGGACCTGTAACTAGCAATAATGTGGTAGGGTGCTTTACCTGTAGTTAGTTGGACTTGGAGTAGTTCAAGAGAGTCATACTGTCTAACCAGTCTTGAGGTGCATTTGGCTTTAATGAAGATGGATACACCTCCCTTTCACCCTCATTTTGAGGTCTGAACTTGTGGAAGACATTGTAGCCTTGCATGGCTGGGGTGCTCTCTGTGGCCTTGAACTATGTCTCAGTGACTGCACAGACTTCAGTATCTTCCAAGGTGAAGAGTGCAGTTTCCTGTTTAGGCTCCTAGCATTAAGCAGCATAAACTTGAGTTTGTCTCGAGTGGATTTTTTTACCTAGAAAATTTTATTGTTTTGATATTGCATATAAAAGTCACTATGGGGGAAAACAGCATGGTTTGTCATTCATATCTCCCCAGGGTCACAGATACTGGAACCCCCTGGATTGACACCAGAAGCTAAGCCAATTCTTGAAGATAATCATTTTATGTCCATATTGTGGCATCATCCTGGGTGAAGGTAGAATGCTGCTTAGGACTAGGGACATACCTGGCTGGGACACATAATCTGAGAACTCAGTCATTGTCTCTCTTCATATAGTCCAGAGAGGTACTTCTTAAGTCATTCATGCCAACATGTACTATGACAGAGTCATAGCAGTAATTTTTGTTGAGTGACTTGAGTGAATGTATGATTTGACGGATTCTAGTACTTGACAGGCAGCTGACCATGACCCTTATCCCCTTATCCAGCCTGGTGAGGGGGGCATATGTGTTTCTCACTATGGAGTTGCCTATGACCACAACATTTTGTTTTGAGGTGTTTTGCCTTACAGACCTATTTGCTGAGACACTGGTGTGTTTGCTGTTATGTGTAGTAGATTCTATTTGCTTTGCAGTGTGTGCACATGGTTTGCATTTGGGAGGCCTCTTATCTTTTGGTAGGCTTCTATTGAATACCTCCGCATATGTGAGTTTATGTGTTGTAACCTTGTTTTGTGTGAAAGGTGATGTGTGTGTCCTGACAACCTGTTTGATGTTCAGTTTGTTATTACTTGAGTGAAATGATTCCAAATTCATAATGAAATTACATCTCTCACATATTATATTTGTTTTAGTAGTAAATGGTTGTCAGTATACATGAGGTAATTACTACATTACCTCAGGATGCCCATGTCACTCAGGCTGGCTAAAGAAATGGTTGGAAACTGACCATCCATTATGGCAGGTTTTTTACCATAGCTACTATTGGAGAGTAGGCTAGTTTGACCATATTTTGCTCTAGGAATAACAAAGAGGCTTATTCTATTGAAGGATATGGGGTGAAAACTATGGCAATGCTTCTCAGTTCGCAACTGAGTTTCCCACAATGCAGCACTGAACCTTGGGAGGGTTCAGTAACAAAAGTCTAGGAGAAAATTGTTTTTCAAGGCATTTGTGCCTGTACAGGGCACCTCTGAATCCTGTAGAGCTGTACACAGCTATGCACAAACACAAGGCTTAAATAGAGGCAAACAAACACTTTTAAGAAAACCTATCAATGGGAAAGCACACAATGAGTTTTCCTCCAGGGGTCCCTATCATTCATTGAAACATCAGTTCAGTGAATGGCATTTTTAGTGCAATTCCATTGAACATGCCATTAGTCGATCTGTTCATACTGAAATCACAGTACAGTGAAGGTCAGGAAATCTGCCGTTTCCTCACTGTACTGTGATCTCGAAGTTGGTATATATACTTAGTGGGGGGAGTGGGGATGAGGGGAATTGGATGAATGGCATTTTCAATGAGATGTCATTCACTGAAGTGACGGTTCGATGTATTTATGTAGACCCATCCTCCAGTAATCTCCAACTCAGATGAGGCTCAGACTACACTCTTTTGCCACACGGGTGCAGGCAGGGCCCTCCCAATGTAAGATGGCTGGAACAGTGCTAAAGCATAACAATACAATCTAGATTCAGCAGATCTGAATCTAGTCTATGCTATGTACTAGCTACTTAAAGCAACAGAACAGCTTTTTAAAGTGCAGAAAAATACAGTAAAAATCAGCAAAATGAGGCAGCAAAATTATAAAATACAGTCAGTAAAGTACAAAGAAAATTCAAAAACTACTTATTTTTTTAGATATTAGCAGTGGATGCTTTGGATTTCAGCAGAATCTCTCCAGACCCCTGGCAAGAGTCACCAAACTTTGAGCAGCTCCAGTTAGATGACCTGTGGTGGTAGTGCCCTCTGCACAAACTGGTAGCTCTTCAAGCAGCTGTGACTATGGAGAGCTTTTAATATGGAGGATTTTAAACTGGAGAGGTTTGGTTATATACAAGGCACTGGGAACTATCTTTGGCTTTTATACCAGCAGGATGAAAGACTTTTACAAAGTTAATCCCTCAGGCCAGTCAGATAAAAATACAATAAACTTTAAACTAGCAGGTTCCCAGTTGGATGGGTTGAATTCAGCTCTGGTCCTACCAGAGTACAAAAGAGCCGTCTTAATGTAAAACAAACTGGTTTTGAGCTCAAGTGCAATAACAAATGCTTTACTGAATTCCTGCAGTATCTGGAATCCTTGGAAATAAGTTCATTAAGCCTGAGAATCATCATCATCATCATCATCATCAGGGTCAACCCCCTTTTTCCCATTTTTTTTCTACACGAAGTCAAGGTATTGTATTAACTGTTGCCATCTCTCTCGATTCAGTGGCACACTCCTGCCTTCTTCAACACTCATGCTTGACTGTCGCAGATCTTCTTTCACAGAATCCATCCTCCTCTTTGCTGGGCATCCTCACTTCCTGTTATCTTCTTCCTGTCTGTCGCAAATCTTCCTCACCAGATTCTATTCTGCTTTTCTACACCTGCCCAAATCACCATAATCTCTTCTCTTTGATCTTTTCTGCAATTGGAGCTACTTTGGCTTCTGCTCTTATGTCCTCATTTATTTGTCTGTCCCACAGTGTGCATCCTATCACCTTTCTCAGATACTTCCTTTCCATCACCTCTAGCTTCTTCAACTGTTCTGCCTTTACTTCCCAGGTTTCTGTACCATACAGTAGTACTGGTCGCACCACTGTCTTGTACACCTAACTTTTCATCTTCTTTGGCATTCTTCTGTCATAGACTACACCTGATACTCTATGCCAGTTGGCTGTAGCGCCTCTGATTCTAGCTATGACCTCTTCATTCAGACTACCCTTCTCCTCAACTACTCCTCCCAGATACCTGAAGCTGTTTATCTGTTCCACTATCTTCCCTTCTATCGCTACTCTCTGCTTCTTCTGATTTCCCCAATTTGCTGCCATTAATACCATCTTATCTGTGCTTAGTTTCATCCCATGTGTCTTCAGTTTTGCATTCCATTCTCCTATTCTTTGCTGAAGTTCTAACTCAGAGTCTACCTGTACTGCCACATCATCTGCATACAGCAGCTTTGTTGATCTGTCCCTCCAACCTGTTCGTTAATGTTGTCCATCACCAGTATGAACAGCAGTGGGCTCAGAGCTGAACCTTGATGTACTCCCACACCCGCTGGGAACCTCTCTGTAAGGCCAAACACTGTTCGAACATGAGTCATTGGGTCCTTGTAAATAGCCTGCACTAATTCAACCAATGCTTCTGGGGCTTCAAACCACCACAGACTGCCCAGATCAGCTTTCTTGGGACCTTGTTAATGCTTTCTCCAAGTCTAGGCATGCACAGTTGGACTTTCTCCTCATCTCTAGCTTCTTCTCAAGTATCTGTGTCAATGCAAACATCAGGTCAATTGTACTGCATCCTGATCTGAATCCAAATTGCTCATCTCCCATCTTACATTTTACTACTCTGCGTATCCGTTTATCAATCACCCTCTAACCCTAAGAAATTTTCAACAAATTCCAGAAAAAAGTCTACAATGTAAGAGAATATTTTGGAAGACTCAGGAGAACTCTGGCAAACTAAAAACAGCTTTCAAACTTGTACCTTGTGTTTGTGAGGTAAATAACTTAACCATCATGTCATCTCCCACAGGTGCAGTTCTGTATACAGATGTGTTTGTGTTTTCATTTGCAGCATTATAATAACATTCTAGATATATAGTTGAAGTTGCACATATTTATATAACGGATACCTTCAATTACTCAACATTTTTACAGTTCATTGTTTAAACCTATGTTTAGTATGACCAAAAAAACTAAAAAAAAAAAATTAATACTTGTAGAACTCTGGCCTTCTTGCTGCTACCTGGTTAACACACTCGGCCAGCTGGTAGGGCCTAAGCTCTGTGGGTCATTGTACTTATGCCAGCATTGGTGGCTGGAGTGGGTGATCCCTGTCAGGGATGACAGGTACTCACCCTAGTTGTTTTCTACACACTACTCCTTAAACATCTTATGCAGCTATGGATCACTCAGAAGATACAGCATTATTTTGGTCTTTTTATGTAAGCAGCTTGGAGCATGGCCTAGTGCCTTCACAGGTGCTGCCATCATTCAAAGTGCCAGTAGCAGAATGAAGAATAAATGAACAAGGCTGCAGTTCACAGGTTTAGACTCCTCCCTTTCGGGTGTGACATCACCATAACCAAACCCAGTTCACTAGCAGGGACATTAGACTAGGTACTGTTATGATTGGCAAGTTTGGTTTGACCTAAAATGCTTTGTCACCTACATGCTTTTTTGAAAGGACTGCATTCACATTTCATTTATATGGTGGATGAAAGTCATTAATGAAATCATACTTTTTTTATAATACTTACAATGCTACTGCTGCTGTGCATTGCCTTTGCTACCTTTTTGGAGTTTTACACCTGAATGTCATTTATACATGCAGTATAGTAACAGTATTCATGCTTTTTTTTCTTTGTTTTTCTTTTGGGTGGGTGCTTTTTGCAGAAATAAACATTCCTGTGTGTGTGAGTACCAAGTCTTGGAAAAATGATGACTGGTTTGAGCTGATAACATGTACCAGATGATGTAAGATGGACAGGGATTATACTTAACGGTTATGCATACATATGCACGTAACTCCATTTTACCTTTTCTAAACAAGGTCAGCTTTGAGCATAACTAAGGAGCCACATTCATGAGTTTCCAAGACCTAATTACATACACAAGTGGCAGTTTTGTTTTACTCCTGTGATGGGCATAGTACAATGATATCAGAGAATACTGTAAAGCTATCATTAGTGAATGGAAAATCATTACAGCAGCAGCAGTGGAAATGCTTAGTGATCATTGGGAAAATTGTTTATTTTGGTGTCATTAAGTGATTGTGCATGCATGACAGAAAAGCAATAATTTAATTGTTACATACTGAAGTGGCGAGTTTGTATTAGAACACCGAATGTTCAAAATTTTGAGTGTTCTAATATCGACCTGTTTTCAGCGAACACTGAAAATATCGAAGAAATTGAAAACCAAATTTTTTCCTAGGGAAAGAATTTGGCTGTCTGTTTCTGTTGCTTTGGTATTTTCAGCACTGTGGTGGAAATTTACGGGTCAGTTTCAGGTAAATGTGCGATTGTATGGACGTGAGGGTTAGGACGAGTTAGGTGAGATAGGGTTAGGGCGCGGGTCAGGTAAGTGTGCGATTGTGTGGACGTGAGGGTTAGGGTGGGGTAGGTGAGTTAGGGCGCGGGTGAGGTGACTGTGCGATAGTGACGGACCTTATGGTTAGGGTTGAGTTAAGGTAAGTGGATAGTTAGTGGTGTATGCATAGTTTAGTGTAGGGTTAGGTGTAAGAGTTTAGGTGTATGTGTGTGGATTGCTGTTTGTTTGGTGTGCTTGTGTTGTGTGTATGTGTTTTGGAACAGCAAATTTTTTCTCTAGGAAAAAATTTGCTGTTCTGAATGTTCGATGTTTTCAATTTTCGATTCATAGGGTTCGATATTAGAACACACACAATTTTGAGTGTTCGGTGTTCTAATATAGACCCAAAGTGGCAAGGATGTTTTGTTGACTCGATAAAAGTATGTTTTTACTTGGAAATTTCTGTGTGTCAAAGGAAAAATGACAGCTTTACAAGAAAGTGGTAAGGGCTAGGGGAGGGATGTCTCTGCAAGCAAACAGCCTTCCTTACTATTGCAAACATATTCACACTAGTGCAAACATTACTTCAGCACAACTTTACTTGGCTGGACTCTGCATTTGTATACAGTTATGAGGTTTGTGTCATCTAATTTTTTTTCCTGAGGATGGCAGGCATGCTTTCATTATTTCATTGCTTAACTGACGATTGTTACATCAAAAGTTTCTTGTGTAAAACTGTGGCATTTTTTATGAGCAGTAATGATGCAAAACAAGAGATCAAGGCAGGGAACGGACAGTCTCACCCATGAGGAAAACTACATCCTCATGGCAATCCTTATGACATATAGCAAGTGTCTGTTTGGTAAAGGGTGGCCCAAACAAGCTGAGAGGGCAAAAGCCTGGAATCAAGTTGTAGTAGACATTAATGCAGTCGGTGGAAGACACCACACACTAACACAGTGCGGGGGGAGAGTAAATGATATGGTAGGATGTGCTAGAGCCAAGGAGAGGCAGAATGCAATTGCCCAGATGAATACGGGGGTGGGATTCCAACACTTATCCCTTTAATACCAGATGAGGAATACCTCCTCTCCATTCATGGGGCTGACCATGACACAGAAGATGATGGCACTGAAATAATAAGAGGTGGTGTGGACATTAGTTATTATCAGTGTCTGCAGCAGGAACACTTGTCTGCTCAGGAAGGATGGATTAAAAGCATATATTTATATGGAGAATTGAATGCTGACATGGAACAATAATATTAAACACATGACAATTACTATTAACAGATTAACCTTCTACATTTGCACAGAGTAATAATGCAAGGTAGTGTGTAATATAAGTGACCCCTACACCATCTTACTAAGCAGACAGTAGTGCATGTTAATTCTTCATTGGTAATGTTTTAAATAATTTTTCATTGTCAGAAACAAACAGTTTGACTATGCCAATACATTTGTCAGATAGCAGCAGCAGAATGGCTGTTGTTGATGATGCTGATGATAACATAGTTATGTTTATGAGGCAGCCTAAGGAAAGTGGCACACAGTTCCCAAGTTTAATGGCAAGTTCTCACATCTCACAACATGTTAGTAACTTTACAGGAAGTGACAGTGCATCACAAAGTCAAGCACATGCTGAAATGACACTCCAACTTGTACAGGGTGAAAACCCATGTACCTCTACAAAAATATTCTCAATCTCAGACAAACACTTTCAGGATGATGGCATATATTCAGAGGTAACATTGTCTACTTTGGCACTGTTATAACGAGAAGCCAGGTGCAGGAATTTTGTTGCAGCTATCCCAGGAAACACGTAAAACATTGGTTGCCTAGCAGCAAATGTGCCATGACAATGTTAGGGTTCAGAACAGTGCCATAAAGAGTCAAGTAAAAATAGTGAGAGCTCTCTAGGGCATACATGAGGATTTTCAACACCACATGGAAATGGCACAGAGTAGGAGTAATGCCATCATCATGCTGATGAGGAGTATGGTGGCACACAAAGCATCTATGGCCATCTCTATTCGTACACTAGTTCAGACTTACCAGACTCAAGTTAGTCTGGGAAGGAGAAGAGAACAGGGTTCTGTCTAGACATGTGGGGACAGATCATATGAGACTACAAGTGATTCTTAAGAAGTTGCAATTAGTAGGAGGCACAAGTACAATAGACTTCATCTATACCCAGCAGGACCTCTCATTCAAGATCACTGTCACAGTCGTGCAGCACTGTCATATCAGCATCTGCAGGATCACCTGCATTAAGTAGGCCACTACATTGGACCAACTCACCATCCAGCTCTCATGACAGCCCCTCTTCAAAATCATTTGCACCTAGCCTATTTTTAAGGGATATGTATGACACATTTGACCTTGCTCTACTGTGATTCAAGATTGACATTTCTGTTACTTACTATATGAACTTCACACACATGTCAATGTGTAACTCGAAGGGGAGTGAGTTAATACATAAAGTAAAAAAGGGAGTAGACTTAGGACACTTTTAAATGTATGCATTTCATTCCTGTAATGATACTGAACCTCATGTCACTGTGGAAAGAAAGCTGTATGTCGTAAGAAAAGATTGTTCTATGCATTACCATTATTACAGCTGTCAATGACCTACTTAAAAATAGTAATGCACAACTATCTGGGAAATACTAATAAGAAAATTAAGACTAAAATGAGCATCCTGCCATGAAAAGAAACATTACTGCTGCCTCACCTCAACACTATAGAAATGATATTTTTTGTCTCTGAAGCCACAAATTATTGTGTGTGACAAAATAAAATAATCTGATGTGGAGTACCTCAACAGATAACATACTTAAAACTGAAACATGTTCTGAAATAAAAAAAAAAATTACCTAAAGGTGAGAAGGAATGTCAGATGACTGGTGACAGTAGCACACTGCATGCATCAATTATACTCTATATGCCAGATGCTTTAACTCCTACATTAAGTGTACACTAAGTGCATTACCATTCTGGGGGTGAATAGACAACACAAGCAGAACTCCCACCTTCATCCTCCTAATTTTAGTTTTCCTACTGATTTTCTTGCAACCTTAACTACTGAGGGGAATTCATAAAGGTAACCACAAAATGTAGACTAGAATAGACAGCACAAAAATGTGGTAGGGATGTTCTTGTTCAAGTACACTTAGTTTACACTTGTTTTTTGCAAGAAAGAAAATATTAACCTGATTGCCATGGTACATAGTCCTGGACTAGATGTTGCCTCTTCACCAGAGCAGCCATATGCAGTGCACAAGCCTGCCACATGGGGTCTCTTACTACAGCTGCTGGCTGGTCACCATTAGTCATTGTAGGACTGGAACTGGGAGATGCAATAACAGCAGGAGTGACCACTTCTAGACCAATGCATAATCATGTTGTGCAGAATGCAACATGCAGTAAGCATCCTGTAGGTGTAGTAGGTGGGTCATACTGAAGGGCACCGCAGACTCATCCAGGCGCCTAAAATAACTCTTTAAGTGGCCAAAGGCCATCTTAATGACAATATGGATGAGAGATAGGAGTGGATTAAAGTTCTGTCCTGCAGCTTCTCTTGGACTTATTAGTAGTGTCATGAGCCATTCTCCATTTGATATCCAGTGTCACCTAAAAGAAAAAAAAATGAGAGAGAGAGAGAGAAGGGGAGGGGGAAAACAAAGAAAAAAAGTTGATTAGTGTTTTGCAATACATTTTACTATGAATAAATGCTTAAATGAAAAAGAAAAAAATATTTTTCCACTTACCAATAAGATGACCACTTGGCATCCTACTATGCAGGATGAGATGGTGGAGTGAGCTAGTGTGCCAGATATGGGAATCATGTATGAAGCTATGATGCTGGGCAGAGATGTTGGGGATGTACCTCCAAGCATCACACTAACTGGTAGTTGATGGAATGATATCACTTCCTTTTGTGGTACTGCTCCCCCCATGGACATGATTTGGCCCTATTTGCAACATGAGTGCAATCTATTGCCATGAGTAGCTCAGGGAAGTGTGCCACCCCATAAAAGGCATGTATTATCCAGGCTCAGTCCTGATCTGACACCAATAAATAGATATACTGATCCACAAATGCCAAGAGTACATCCATAAAGTGCTGCAGTATCTTCAGAGCAGAAGCCCATAAGATACCCAGCATGTCCCCAGTCTGTCTCTGGAAGGTCTCCATGTCAAGTATAGTGACTGCTATAAATACCTTATTGTTCACAGGGATAAGAAGTCTACACATCTCACCAATACCGCTATGGAGGTCACACATGCTCATGAAGACCCTTATAATATACCGGCACACTGAACCTATCAAGTATCTCTTGATTATCAAAGTTATAGTGGGTTCTTCTCTGCCTGTATAACCACCTTCTTGACCTGTGAGTGCTGCAGGGTCCAAGCAGTTTTGGCTTGGCCAAGACAAGCAGCTCATACTGAGAATTAGCAAGGCTAGTGTCAAGTGACTGCATCATCATGGATTGCAAAGTAGATAGAATGAGGTGGGAGGGTGACCTAATGGTTAAAGTGTTTGCCTTACAAACACAGGGTGCAGGGTTTGAGCCTCACAAGGGATAATTGGCTAGGCTTAAAATGGCTCGCAAGGGCAGTTAGCTTAGTACTAACCTATGAACCTATGAACCTATGAATAGGCATGACTCCCCATTACATTATGAATCTGAGTATAGCGTGAAAAAGTGAGAAACTTTAACTATGAATCATAAGTAGGTAAGAGAATAATTCATGAACATATGCTGCTTTACATCATTTCTTATTTGGATTTCATTATGACTTCATTTGCTTATGCGTATTCACTACCATTGTGCATTATCTCGTTTACTCTAGGAATCACTGCTTCCCTCTGCTGGTTCGTGAATAGTGCAGATAGCTTTAAAGCATTTGTGTTATGACTATGAACACCACCGATAGAGTACAGGATTTTCCTTTCAAAATAACTAATTGCCATAATGCAGAAACCAATGAAATGGTTGACTTGCTAAGTGTAGTATCTTTTTACATATTATATTTAACAGCATTTTATGAAATTTTGAAACAAATGGTTGCTGTGTATAGGATACAGAATACAACATAGTAGAATTCATTATGTAGTATACCATTTAAAGAAACTAAATCTTAAAAGAAATGTATGAAGCAGCTAATAACACTGATATAACTGTAGTCTAGAACTGTACACAAGATTATCATATACAGTTATTATTTTTCATTTGATACATCCATATTAAGGTATTCAGTGAAGCAGGTATCCTATTGTTTGCTTTTAGAATGCTCTGATTTCTCAGTGACAGCTTAATTTGCTTCTCTCAATACGTTCTATACATTTCATGCTTTTTCACTAACCTCATTGCCAGTGCAATGCACATATAATTCTGTATTCAGGAATTGCATTTCCCTAGAGTTTGCTTTATTAAAGTGATATGTGGAAGGGCAGGCATTGTCCATGCCTGTTATGTAGAGGGGCCTAAACTGGGACAAATAGATTCTGAATTACGATGAGAGTCACGTGAAGGTACAGACAGAAATGTAGCTGGCATTCTCAGGCAGTACTGCATAGCTATAAACAGTACATGTTTTAGTCTTATAAAAGAAATAGAAAGGAGATACCACCACATACACCTTCTAAACTACTGGGAGATCAGTTTGTGGGTCAGGTTATTAGTGGAAGAAAATCACTAATTCTTTTTTTTTTTTCTATAGATTAAGACCATTCTTATTTGCAGTTTTCTGCAGGATAAAAATGCTTTTTAATTAGACAGATAGCATGTTTGTTCCCCAGAAGTTTGTTTGCTAATGTCTAGAGTAGTTTTGTGTATAAAGCTGATATCATATGATAAGAAAAACTCTGGCTGGGTTCTGGGTTCTGGCTGTCTTGTGTTTGCACCGTTTTGTAGAGGTTGAAGCTAGTCTGTAGACTCAAGCATAACAAAACACACGTAGAATATGTCAAAGAGTACAGAGCTGAATATTTTATGAGGTATATCAAGGAGACTGACTGATCTAGCATGGAAGTAGAGTGGTATTTGAATGCAAAATTCAGACTGAATTTTATTTCAGTAAATAGCAACTAGGTGTTATTTACATAAAATACAACAGATAAAACAGCAAATAAAAGCATAATAACCAGCACTGATAACAGATAATACAAAAGATAAGAACATATGAAGTGTGCATCTGTTAAACTATTCCCCGAAAGCCAGCTCATAAAAGGTATGATTTTAAGACTGTCTTGAAACCTTCAGTGGTTGGGAGGCCAACCTCAAACACCCAGTTAGAAAGCTTCAGAGAATGGGTCCCTGGGCAGGAAAAGCAAGCAACAGATTAATTAAATTGTACCCTTGAAATCTCCAGTAGCCCAAGGATATAAGAGTTTAGCGTATGAGTATGTTAATATTAGTTAAGAAGTTTACTGAAGTAGGGGGTGTGCAATATAAACTGCATGCAACCAGTTAACAAGCATAGGTTCCCCATCTCCCATATAATATGGTTGTATCAAGGTACCTGAGTAAGTAGTAAGGTTGCAGACATAGCACCTTGAGGAAAGGAAGACTATTGCATATTCACAGGATAGAAATAATAGTTTAACCATTTTCTTTGAGTAAGATGTTTAAGTGGCAATATAAACACATTGAGCAATAGTCAGTCCAGAATTCAACTCTTTGACACACCACTTGTCAGATGCAAAGAAAAGGATATATTAACTACAGACACAGGCTTCTGAGTTTGATTAGAAACTTGGGTAGCAAATCAATGCCCTACTGCTCCTGAGATACCACAGTAATGATTCAACCTGGCTAATTGAATCTCTTGGTCCATTATGTCAAATGCCAAAATGAGATCTAAGAGGACCAAGATAATATAAAGGCAATGGTCTCTAGCCACACAATGATTATTAAACACCCTAAAAATGTAGGCTCTTTACTATACTTGGACAAAATGACATACTGGAATTGGTCATAGATCAAAATAGCATTTCATTTTGCTTACACAACCTTCTCAAGAACCTTACCAACAAATGGAAGGTCTGGGATTGCTGGGGGTTTCAGTGTTCCAAAACAGGGCCTGCAATTGGTCAGATCACCAGCATTAAAGCTAGCCTTTTAAGTATAGGAGTATCCCAGTGTCCTTTAACAACTATGAAAAAACTCTATTCACAAGTGACAGATTATAGACCTGATAAAGGATCACATCCAGTACCTCCAAACAAGATGTTGCTAGCTTAGTAGGGAAAAGATCCAGTCCACACACCATTAAAAGCATTCAGGAAACCAGAGTGATAAACTTGCCATAATCAAGAATATTTAACTCTAAGCTAGAACAAGATGGAGAACCCTCTTCTGGAACACTAAAAGCCCCCTACAAGCACACCTGGTCTAATACTGGACCTGATATAGGCAAGATTAGCAGCAAAATACCAATCATTGTGTTTGCATTCCTCCACTGATAAAAGGCCTCTGTGTGGCAAGACAAAATGGGCTGTAAGTCTAACTACCATCCAAAAGAGCACTGATGCTCAGTTTACCATTGTTGAGATTTCCCAAGACAAAATCAATGACTTCTTCTCTGCAATCTTGGCCTGTTGCATATAATAGTGTTCATCTAACAAAAGACTTTCCTCCACCAAGTAAATGCATTGGTATGTTTACTCAAACTTTTGTCCTGTTCTTTTTAGTGCACATAGCTTAAGACTGCACCATGTCTCACAAAGCACAGTGTGGACTGAGCATACACCAGTTGTGGTTACTTTCTCAAGACATGCTGTCAAGGCTCTTATTATAGACCACAATAATCTCATCAACATAAATGCAATGAAATCCTGCAAATACTGATGTAATGTGGAAACCAATAAGTCAGCTATACCATGACTCAGATTTCTGCACAGCACCTGGTTTGGGGAGCCACTCAGGATATATCTACTATAAAGCAAATAAAGCTATGGTCAGAGCACATGATAGGCTCCAGCACTCAGTCATTAATCACCACACCATGCTGGAAAACTATAGCCATGTATATAGGTAGCAGAACTAGCAACCAGACCAATCCTCTTTTCTCATAATACACAATATTTTTTTTATTCAAGTTAGTTACTCCTAATTTAGCTACTGCTGCAAGATTATGGCATTGTTTTTAAAGTTCTTTCTACTAAAAAAAGTGTAGTGCTTTTCAGTGCTTCATTCAACCAGATAGCAAACAGCACTTTTATTATTTTCCTTTGGGAACAACTTATGCTGCTTTTAGGCAATTTGCCACATGCAAATATTTCCATGCAGTTATTTCTAAAGCAATTAATAGTACCTTTAGGCAGCAACACACCAAAAACACTTTCAGTGCTTCTATTTAATTGGATAAACAGACATTTAAGTGCTTCCTAACAACAATTCCCAATGTTTTAAAGAAGATAAACATAATAAACAATCTCTTATTCAAGTGAAAATATTTCCAGCTTCCTGTCTTCCGAAGGGAAGGCTGCATTAGGATTAGAGGTCCTACTTGCCCAATTAGGATATGATCTCCCTATAAGAATTGCTGCCTCCAAAATAACATTTCTTTCCTTCTAACCTTATGCAAAAAATATTTGCACATTTTTCACACTTGCCCCTAAAAGAGAGCACCACTATTCAGTTCTAACCAAAGCAAATGGTGCACCTGTCCAAGACAGAGCCTGAAGAATTGTTTGCTCCCCATACCATAGATTTTTGCTGACTGTCTGACAGATTTTTACCTCATATTTTGGTCTGTTATGTGGCTTTCTGGAAAATCACTTGGGATTGAAGTCAGTAAATAAAGACACACATTTAAGTCTCAGACTTTATATCCTTCAGAATGCTAACACAGATCCTGTTATTCTAGCAACTTTCGAAGTTTATAAGATCAATGTTTCAATCTGTCCCTATTTTGGGGCCTTTGTCCCTCATTATTTGTGGCTTTGTTTAGATTTCTTGAGCTAAGAGACCTTATCCATAAACTATTAGAGGACTTGTTTCTCTAAGCCATATGGGCCTAACTTTATGGACTTTAAATTACCACCTTAGCTTCATGCCATCTCTGATCATACACTTCAAAGTACAAAACCAAACTTCACTGTGCCGATGACAGCTGCCCAGTACTTACTCCCCAACTCTGGGAATAATTATTAAGCAACCTTAAAAATAGTCACTGCTTCAAAAAATTCTAGATAGAACTCAAATATACCCTTTAAAAAAAGTAAAATATAACTGCTTCTAAATAAAAGGAATTACCTAATCTTTCTACTCTCCCTACCTGTTTTCTCTACCACTTGTTTTCTAATTTGTTCTGTTTATATCTAGCTATATCTGTGTATTTATAACTATATAGATATAGATACACAGATAAGATAGATCAATATATAGAAATATAGATTATATGAGATTATATGGATAGATGTTCCCAGAATAATGGAGTTACCTCCTCTCCCTTCCCCTCTCTCTTCCTTTTTTCTCCATTACATGCTGCACTAACTCTTATTTCTGTAGTACTTGTACATTCTTACCTGCCCTCCTTGTCCTCCCCTCCCATCTTCTAATTTATTTCCCTGCTACCTCCCTTGCAGATAATTTTATATATTAAAATCAGAGGTGTATATCTTCCTAGGATTGTGCACTTTCTCATTGATTATAAGCCATTTTAATACTATCTTAATCTGTATTTTATACATTTGTACTTGGTTTGCTTCTACGTAACATCACAGGCTTGTCTGAAAACGGTTCATGTTGGTCGTAGCTCTGTTCAGGCCAACAAACTGACTAAAATTGAGACTAAGTGTTGCAGGAGCATTTCTGGTACAAAGATAATCATGGTAGAATGCTCTACAAAGCACTATTTAGCAGGTAGAGTACAACTTACTTTGCTTAGTGTGAGGAGGTGATGAGACATGAAGGCAGTATGCATGGTAGGGGATAGCGGATGGGATAATGAGGAAAGGAGAGAGACTGATGGGCAAGGCATGTGGGTTATGCCTACGTTTAACTGAGGGAGCTGTGGATGATGATGCCCATGAATTGTGCTGAAAGTTTTTGCCATGCAGAAAAAAAAAACATAGGAGCTCCACAGACATCTCAAAAGGGAGACAATGCTGGAAGGGAATGAGGAATGAAATAATGTTTGCTTCCTTAGGTAGGAACATAGATGGGATAGATGGAATCATAAAGTAAACATTGCCAACAGTGCAAACAGGACAGATGAGGACAGGACATCAGGACATAGGTTAAATATTAAAATGGGTAGACAGCATGGTGGCATGAGGATCTGGGGGAGGTTAACGCCAAACAAGAAGTAGGAGGGAAAAAGACAGCAACGTGTATCAAGGCAATGGAAGAATGAATGGCTCAAGAGGAAAAGCCAGAGGCACTAACTGTGGGACCAAGGGATACCGAAACAAAGGAAGCATGCAGGAAAGAACTGCTGAAACCAGACTGAATGCAATTATGAGCTTGGAAATAGGGAATGATAGATGGAGGATAGAAGAGAAAAGGGCATAAGTAACAATGGGAAATTCAAGCAGGGGGAACCCAAATATAGGAATGAGGGTGTGAAATGAGTTAGACACTGTAAATGGGAGGAGAAACCCTAGGAAATCAAATGAAATAAAAAGCATAGGCCTGTGAAGGGGAATTGCGGAGAAAGATAAACTCAGGTAGACCGGAAGAACATGAGAAGAGCAAATCTAGAATAAATGAGGATGGGTATATTGTTGACTGGGGGCATAGTTATAAAGGCTACTAGCTGGGCTGGACAGTGACAGAGGAGGAGTCTGCTGACAGTTAAAGCAGTGCCAAGACAGACATGGGGCAGAAAAGTGAGTAAGTGTTTGTGGCAGTCACTGGCAATTTATGTATCATTATGCTTTAGCTCATGAGTACAAATGACCTGTATGGAGGAAGAGTTGAGGAAGCAGTAAAGAGGGCTTCAAAAGTGGGTAGTATATGAAGAGGCTTGTAATCTGAAGTGGTATTTTCAGACATGCTGTCTGTGTTGGTAGTCAAATAGTTAAGAAAAAGATAACCAGGAAATGTAATTGGTGCTGCAGGAATGGTCAACCAGGGAAATAGGAATTTGGACAAAGGCCTGACATAAATAAAGGCTAATTAAAGGCAGGGTCCATTGCAGTCATTAAGATATTGACTTGGTGAAAAAAGAGGTAAAAATGTATATTTGCAGGCAAGTAGCTTTAAAAAGGGGTGTAAAAGAATGACAACTGTAAAAAAAAGGGAAAGCAATTTGTGATAACAGAAAGGGAAAGAAGTAACTCCTGGAAGTACAGGAAAGAGAAGGTGAGGAAAGAAGAGGAAAGACATAAAGTCATGCATTGCAGTATATGATTTGAGAATCATGCATTGCAGTATAAGACTGGAGAGTCATGCATTGCCGTATAAGACCAGAGAGTCCATGCATTGCAGTATAAGATCTGAGAATCATGCATTGCACTATAAGACTGGAGAGTCATGCACTGCAGTATAAGACCAGAGAGTCATACTGGAGAGTCATGCATTGCAGTATAAGACCAGAGAGTCATGCATTGCAGTATAAGACCAGAGAAGTTAGCACAGCAACAGTCAGAATCAAGAGAGAAGGCATGACCTGGTGGATATAAAATATTGACAAGCTGGATAGAAGGTTAGTAGAAAGAATGACAGCAAGAACGATCTACTATTAGTGGATTGGAGCAGTCCCGGCTCTTGTATGACGAGAGAAAATTCATTGTTAGAGGGTCTAGAGAGAGAACTTGTACAGGACTTTACTAGGAATGAAGGAATCCTAGATACATTATATAATGGTTGTGGTACATTGTTGTCAAGTCCTTTTCAATAACACTCAACAATTTGAATGTGAGCGAATGAATGAGCTTGAAATTACACAACTAATCTGTGTAGTGGTAAACCCCATAGAGTCCATGGGGGACTTCACCCTCTCCATACTTTTACCCTAATACAGTTAACCCTGAGGTTGCACAGATATAAGGTAGTTAAAGCACTGTATTTCTGAACCTCATTCAGTGGATCAGGATTGCATTACCAAGGTTTGAAGAAACAGGATCCGAAATGTTGAACAAATATTTTGCGATCAAAGCAGATGGTACACTGAATATGGAAGGTAAGACACTGGCAGAGAGCAGTGGCTACACTTTGTGTAGTTCGACATGTGAACAGACTGGATTCCCTATCATACATCTCAACTGTTCAGATTTTCACAGAATGTTCAGATATTTGCCTCATATTTTGGTCTGTTCCTCATAAAAAAAGTGTGGTTTTCTGGCAAATTGGTTAGGAATGAATTCACTAAATAATGACAGACATTTGAGTTTCAGACTTCAGATCCTTCAGAAAATGCATGGCAACATAAAACCTTTTATTCTCTTAACTTTCTTAGTTTATAAGAGCAATATTTCAAAGCCGTGCCTATTGTTGGGCCTTAGTCCCTCATTATGTTAGGCTTTGTCCAGATTTCTTGTGCTAAGAGGTTGAGCGCTATGTACCCTATGCACTTAGTGACAGATGTGGTAGTATGGAATTAGACTATTACTAATTAAATTACTGAGAAAATGGTGGGGAGAGAATAAAGGGAAACACAGAAAATGAAGGGAAACAACAAGCTGTGGGAATTGTTTGAAGACACGTCAGTAGGACTGTGTAGAAATACCTGAGATTAGAGGAGAAAAGGAAAAAAGGAGGTTAAATATAGTGGTTAAGGTATAAATAAGGGGGGTGAAATTTTGGCAATGGAAGTAGGATGAGGAAGAAAAACACCATAAGTGGAGACTAGGAGAAGGTCAACTAAGAAGAGAAGAACTGCTAAACAAGTCTAGAAGCATAGCTCATCTAATGGACAAGGCAATGGAAAATTGCTTTCAGAATGTAATAAATGGGAAAAGGTAAAATGTCAAGTTTTTCCAGTGGAGGAAGCATTATTACAGAGGATGAGGAACAAGAACATGCATTAAAGAGGTACTTTGCCTCCATATTAATGGATAAGTAACTAATTACTTGCTGGGACTGGAAATGGCAGACAGGCCAATCTCTTCCCAAGAGCATAGAACTAGAGTTTGCCAAGGTAAGGTCTCAGGCCTGGATGCATTACTATCTATCTGGTAGGGAAAGAGGGATTTAATAGAACATTGGCCAGCCTGGAAAAGTTCACAGACTGCAGGAAAACTACACATTGTCCATCTGCCTAAGGGAGTGAATAAGGTCAGCCCTGCAAATTAGAAGCCCACTTGTCTGACTTCTGTTGAAAGAAAGAGATTGGAAAAAAAATCCTAAAGAAAGTTCAGTTGTATTTCTGGATAGTAACTGGTTTCAGGATAACTTGAACTCTATGAGCAGGTCATTGCTAACTTGGATAAGTTAATTTTGTTTTTAATAATTTATCTGGATTTCAGTAAGATATTTTATTCATGAAAACATCAAATGACTTGTGGGCCCAACCCTTCCCATCCCACCTAGGTTGGTCTTAACTTACCGGGAGGATCTAAGCCTTATTATTTTCTGGATTGTCACCTTCTCTCTTGAATCATGGGTTTTCCCATAGTAATTAAATGATGCAATTAGTTCCCCAGTCCTCAAGGAACCATTAGTGTGTTGTGACATTCTAGAGAGTTACTACCCCACCTAGAATGTGCACTTATTGGTAAAGTACTCAAGAAGATGGTCATAACACAACTTGACTACTATCTCCAGGACTATGGTATCTATGATAGATTTAATTCTAGACTGTATGCAGAACACAGTACTGAGAATGCCTTCATGAGATCAACAAATGATATCCCGGCTAGGGTTGAAAGGAACTATTCAGTTTTTGTTCTTCCTTGATCTCTCAGTGGCATGTGACTCTGCTAAACCACAGTGTTGCTTTTGAGTATTTTCACCGCTATTGTGGGATCACGGGAGTAGTACTGGACTGGTTTGCCTTATATCTTTCTGGACACTTCCAGATGGTGTACTTCAGATTTAGTTCCACATCTGCACTCATCTTTGGACTGTGATGTTCTACTGCAGTCCATTATGAGTACAGTATTATTCACTGTGAACATGTTGTGCTTGGGACAACACATTCAAAGAAAGGAATTCCAGTATCTGAATTGTATAGCTGGCACACAGCTTCTATCCTGGTTTCCTGACTGAAAGAATTTCTGTCAAAAATTTCTTAGTAGACAAATGGGAATATAATCATCTCACTTTGCACTGTATTCCTCTTAGACTGAAGACTTCTAAGTCAGTTGCTATGGTTAAGAGCACACAGTGATTCTGTTTGACTTTTCACCCCTTTATTTTTATGGGGATGGCAGACTGGGCTTCAGCATTATTTGTAGTGATAAGGTTATGCCTAAGGACAAGGTGTCAGTCAGAATTGTAGCTAGCATTTTTTGCTCCTGGTTCTACCCACTAAAATGATACCCTCCCAACAAAAAATTTTGAGGAGAAAAAAATGTTCTTTCTTCTTTTAAACTGCAGCAAACTGCCACAATTTATACCACACATGGAGCACTACAGTACATCAGCGTTGACTGCAAATGCAATAATGATATTTATTTATAACTCCTTTGCACCTAGGGCAGCTGCCCCATTCGCTCCACCATAGCTATGCTACTATTATCAGTCATGCTTAAGTCATCTTGCTAAAATATTGGAAATAGGTTAAGTAGAAAACATCTTACTTTTGAATATCTTGCTGTCAGTGGTGGCTGGAGACTTCAAAACATGGAGGGGTGCAGGAAGCAAATGAACAAGTTTAACTAGATGGAAGTGGACAGGGCACTATTATGGCATGTTAATGATTATTACTTGAGATCAAATAACAGATGAGGTTATTCACTTTCGCCAACAGACTGCCTCAATACTCAATGATTCTAGCCACTTTATTGACTGCAAAGTCAGAATAATTACTTTTTTTAACTTGAGTAACTGCAGACAACAAGGCAAGCCTGAGATGATATGAAACCCTAGACAAAGGAATCCATGGGCCTTGCTGTTGCTCATTGGTGCCTTGTGCACCTTTTCAGTATGTCTCACCTGTTTTCTCCACATCCTAGCCTCATACCATCCAAAGAGATTTCTTTCTTTTTTATACTTTGTCTTACTTTTTAGTTTTTCCTCCATCATTTTAACACACCCTAGCTTCTCAAGACTGTGGAATAATAAGTAACTGAATTAAGTTAGAGGTACTAGTCCCAGCGAAATCATAGAGTTCTAGTTGCTCTGAATTATATTATAGAGCCTTTTTTTATAACATTTTGATCAAATGATTTCCTGAACAAAAAGCAAGTGAATGGGAAGAAATTCAGTTTAATTTTTTTTTCTTACAAGGAAAAAGAGGCCATGTCCAAAGCATAATGATCAAAGCTAATGACATAGCAGTTCCCAATAAACTGTGGAGACAAATGTTTGCAAAGACATATAATTCCTATGTGGGAATATTGCCTACCTCCCCACCTAGTGTGTGTACCCCTCTGATGTTAGATTAGAATGAAAGGAAAAGCATAAATGGCTACAGGCATATATTATTCGACTGTGGGTTTGTGACAAGAAGCCAGAACACATGGAGAAAACTGTTACATTGGCAGACAGCACATGCAGACTCCATACAGATGGAATCACAGCCAGAAACAGAGAACCATGTATTACAAAATAGCAGTGCTACTTGCTGTACCACTGTCTGAATGATCATTTGCTATCACACACATTCTACCCAGACCACCACAGATTGCATCTTCTTGTGAACAATGTTGATTTCAGAATAATGACTTTTTTAACCTGAGTAAATGACAGCAGCACCTGTCTCTTTCATCTATAGACCAAATTTTTTGACTGTGCACACCTCAGATATCAAGTTATAATACAGTGAAAATAAAAACAATTGACCACATTGATTTATTTTAACCATCTATGCATGCCCATGCACACATAGACACACACACACGCACACACACGCACACACACACACACACACACACACACACACACACACACACACACACACACACTCACACACAAACACACACACACACACACACAAACACACACACACACACATACAAACACACACAAGTATGCACACAGAAATGTGATCATCGGTTACAGTCATTTGCATTGCTTTACTGTATATCTCAGATTTTTAATCTTGAGTAAATGAATGAATACTTAGGTGAATAGTTGCCTCACAGAAATGTATTTTCTCATCTCACTGCTGTCAAGATACAGAATGCAATCCACTGCACCCCCCACCCCCACCACCGTCACCACACCAACACACATAACTCTCAATGTCTTAGCTCAGGAATTAAGGAGAAAGATAAAAAGAATGGGGGGCAATAGATCAAAACCACTAACAGTACCCTTATACACTCAGAAAGTTGCTAAAATAACAGGGTTTACATTAGCATACTTTCACTGAAAGTTATTAGATTCATTATTTACTGACTGCAATCCTGATTGATTTGATTGATTAATTAGAAAGAGCATCAGAAATAGTATTAACCTTTTTTTTCCAGAAGGCATCAAAAATAGGGAAAATGGCAGGTGTTAGAGAAAGGAGCCATGGGACATACTGAAATAAATTGGTTATATGGGGAGAAGTAACAGATAAGATTCAATGCAAACAACATCTAAATACTGTACCTGGGCACAGCAATCTGATGAGGAAGTTTAGACTTAAGCTTACCAAGAAATGGTCCTAGTAGTGGCAGTAAAGAGAATAACAGAACAAATCAAACAGGAAATTCAGGTTTGTTTTAAGAAGAAAATGTTGCAGGAACAAGGAAGTCATTCTGTCACTGTACCATGCGTTGGTAATGTGATAGAATTGGACTGACCTTCCAAGTGAGTACCTAAAAATAGCAGCCAGTACTATTGCCTATCCTGCCTCAATCCTTATAAATAGGGCAATCCAGGAATCCCACTTCCTGTCTCTCTGGAAAAAGTCACACATTATCCCTTTGCATAAAGGAAGAAATTCAATAGACATTAATAACTTTAGACCTATAGCAATACTATCTCCCCTTGTCAAAATACTTGAAAAATGTATTCAAAAACAATTTCTAGACTATCTCCTGCGTGAAGAACTCCTATCCCCTACACACCATGGCTTCCATACTTCCCATAGTACTAGCACTGCCTTATAACCTATATAGATACTGTTAATAAAGCCAGAGATAATGGCAAACTAGTCTTCTAGCTAGCTAAGATAAATAAGAAATGT
Organism: Protopterus annectens; assembly: GCF_019279795.1. Lineage (NCBI taxonomy): Eukaryota > Metazoa > Chordata > Ceratodontiformes > Protopteridae > Protopterus > Protopterus annectens. The sequence goes on along the minus strand of NC_056741.1, from coordinate 491,157,782 downwards.
GTATAACCTTGTATGGTGTATAACTATATATAATAAAAACCTGATAATCCTAGCAACAACACTATATATCCATATATATATATATATATATATATATATATACATATATATAAAAAATATACATAAATATACAATACCAGTGCATCCAGCTTATATAGATACATACATTAAAAATGTTTATGTGAAATATAAAATGCTACTATAAATATATATATATATATATATATATATATATATATATAGAAATAAATAATCAGACAATCTAAAATACAATGTAAAAAATATATAGAAAATGTATTGTAACATATTAAAAATCTAAAAATTCAAGAGAATCAATGTTTCAAAGGTCGAGCTTAAACCTTATTGGGTACAACTGAAATTGTTGTCTGATGAAGGGGTAGATCCCTGAAAGCGCTTACCACTGTTTTGTAAGGATTTATTCTTTGTAACTTTGTTTTGATTTTTTCTTTATTTATTTTTGTAATAAATTTCTCAGCTGTGGTACTGTCAGTGCTCTTACTTTTGTTGATTCTGGCAGACAGGTTAAGTGCAAACTTCACCCCCCTCTCACCCCCTAAAGGGCCCATAACCGTATTAGAAGAATGTATAGCCCCGGAAATCACTGGCACACAGGTTAAAACAGCCCTATCCAAAGCCAAAAACACAGCTTCAATGGGACCGGATTGTGTCCCAGGCTGTGTCTTACATGAACTCCAAAATGAACTAACCCCTCACCTAAACACACTGTTCAAACTCAACCTCTCTACAGGCTACATACCCATAGAGTGGTGCACAGCAACAGTTATCCTGCTCCACAAAGGAGGAGCCACAACGGACCCCGGGAACTATTGCCCTATAAGCCTGACTAGCCTGGTCTGCTAGGCTATGGAGCACATCATCATAGAACTCATTAACAGAGACATTGGGAACCTCCAAACATTGGACCATACCCAGTTTGGCTTTGTTAAGGGCAGATCATGCCTGCTAAACCTGATGGACTTCATTGAAACAGTTACCAAGGCTTTAGATAAGGGAAAGGAGGTCCACACAGCCTACCTAGACCTCGCAAAAGCTTTCAAAACCATTCCCCATTCTGGTATTAATAGACAAGCTCACCAGCCTGAACATAAACCCCTACATCACGAGATGGGTTGCCAATTGGCTCATGGATAGAACCCACATGAGAGTTGCAGGCTCTAGGTCCAACTCTAAACCGGTTAGAAGTGGCGCTCCCCAGGGCTCAGTCCTGGGACCCCTCCTGTTCGGTATATACTTCTCAGAGGTACAGGCAAGCACAGGAGGACTATGGCTGACCAGTTTTGCAGACAACTGCAAACTGGGGGCCATAATTGACTCTCCAGCTGATACAGACATCCTCCAGAAGGGTCTCACTGAGACTGATACCTGGCGTCAAAATCATGGCCTCAAGCTAAATGCCAAAAAGTGCAAAGTCATCCCCTTTGGAAAAAAACACAGTACCCACAAACTACCGCATACATGGTAGTCCCCTAAATACAGAAAATGTAATAAGGGATCTGGGGACTGAAGTAGATAGTAATCTCTCCTTTGATAATCATATTGCCAAAGTGGTTAGAAAATGTTTCTATGTGGCCCACCTAATCACAAAAGGGTTCGCATCTAGAACAAAAGAGGTTATTGTGCCCCTCTACTCATCACTCATCAGACCCATCATAGAGTACAACGCCCCATTTGGGATGTACCTTACAAGATACCTGCAACAGCTGGAAAGACCACAGAAGTACCTCACCAAGAGGATTACTGACCTCAAACAGATGTCCTATGCAGCCCAACTGAAGAAACTCCAGCTGTACTCATTTGTATACTGCTTACTCAGAGGTGATTTCTGCTTGACATACAAGGCCATGTCCAACCCAGAATTGATGGACATGCTCCACCTAATAAAAAACAAATCCCTGAGAGCCACATGCTCTAGGGATCTAAACCTCACCGCAACAATAGATAGGACTTGCTGGAGGGATAGATTCCTGTCCCAAAGACTCCCCATGCTTTGGAACAGGATTCCAATCTACATTAGGCAGAGCCCCTCACTAACACTCTTCAAAGAGAAACCTTGATGAGTGGATGGGAAACAGAAAATTTACCCCGGGGATCACTGCAGTGGCTCTGCTGGACAGAGGCACAGGGAACTAATGGCTCTGCTGGACAGAGGCACAGGGAACTAATCTAAGCGGGCGGTGAAAGCCAACACATTCTGGCTAGGCTTACAGATGCCCTTGAGCAGATAGCCTAGTATTTACCTATGAACCTATGAACCTATAATCTTACTTTCGATCTGCATATAAAAATTCGCATAAGAAAAACTCATCAAAAACTATGAATGCCTTAGAGAGCCAAACACTTTCTCACTGTTGCAACTAAAATTACACTTGCCACTACTTATCTCCTCCCCACACTTCTTTATGGTGCTCCCATCTTTACTAACCTACAGGCTTCACAAAAAATAAAACTTAAACAGTGCTTTAACAAAGTTGCAAAATTTGCAGCAAATACCCCTTTCAGAACCCACCATTGTATAGCATAAAAAAGCCTAAATTGGTTAGAACTGCCTCATCAACTAACATATACATGGCTTCTTACCACCTATAAAATTATCCAGCATCCATTTGCCTGTCTAGAAGTAAAAAACATTCTACAAAACTATGTTCCCAGTCAGTTACTGTGATCCAGTGACCATAAACTCCTGTCTACAAACCTATGAAATCTGCTGGGCATTGTCTCTGCTCATAAAAAGTTACTAAGGCCTTGAACTCCTTACCTGTAACCATCATGTCAATACCCTCCCTGCTCCCTGACATCTTTCAAAAACATTCTGAAAGACCTGGTTCTGTTCTTGCTCAAAACCAGAATACACTATATCCTTAAATGTGAACAAGTACCTTTTCATTCCTTACACCTCCTTACTCTCCCTTCTACACTTACTTATTTCTATCTACTTCTCTTCCCTGACTTTCTCTCTAAATATACCATAAGCCTGTTTTTCCCCCCATATGCAATTCCTGTTTCTAGTAAAGTAACTTACCTTTAATATCTCTACAAACTGTGTAAAATGTCTCTAAATATTAAATGATTGTCATATAAATTGTATGGATTCTTAATCAGGTTTTTACATTATGTCTAATTTGTTATAATTATTTTAAACTGCAGATGTTTTGTTTGATTTATGAAGAGTGTAAAAGTATTGTTCTTAGTGTTTTGCAATAATTTGGAGCTTTTGTTCCTGGGTTCCCACTGAAAATGGGCTACCCAGTTGGACTTTCTTGGTAATCAAATATCATTAAATAAATCAATAAACACTTGGTTAGTCACAAGCTGACATACTGTATAGAGTGTTAGAAGCTTTTAAGAGGGCTTTCAAAGAAAGTAGCATAGAATAAGTGAAAATTATCCACACAAAACCAACCAGGGCAGTTAAGGGAATTGAGGAAGTGGCTTGCAAGAGAACATTGAATGATATGGGACATTCCACATGAGGTATGCAAAATGATTAATGAACATTATTTTGGTTCACAAGATGCAGATGGAGTTAAAAAAGAAGAAACCAGGTCAAAGAGGACACTGGTAGCAAACAGAAGGAAAAAAATAACTTTGGACAGAGTGAGCAATGATTCATTGGGAGGGTGGGGGGAGCATAAAATGAACTTGTAGTTTGTGCTGCACTCTGATATGACTGATGCAAGGAATGTGTGAAAGAGAGAAAAGGAGAGTGGGTGCAGCAGCTGGAAGATATCAGCTGTGAAGTCTAGGCAGCCTAGGCAGATACATTGTTGTTCATTGTCAGCAATTAGAGCCATGGGTGTAACAGCTGGATCTGCAGTATAGAGGGATTATGCCTTGACTATAGTTGTTAGCCTGAATTCAGATAGCAGCCCAAGTATTGTTGAAGCCAATATGGGATGGGAGATGAATGAGAAGTCTATGCCTGCTTGCCTGTCTCTGGAGGGAGTGGACAAGTAACACCCAACATGACACCTGTTGAAGAACAGGATCCAGAATGAATATTGATCATCAGTTAGAATGATAGATATGGGTTTTGTGGAAAGTCATCAATAGAACTGCTCCCTTGTAACAATCCTTTGCATGCCTACCATGATCACATCAACATTATGTCAAAAAGAAGGTAGGCATAAAGCAAAGCATGTCAACTAGCTACAGTATTAAAACCCTGTTCATGCTCACTCATCTTCCCAGTTATGTGGTGATTCATAACCCAAAAACCAAGATAATTTCTTCTCTGAAAAGATATGACTCCTCTGGCAAAAGACCACAAAAGGGTGCATCCCAATTGTTGTGCTCCTCTAAAGAATGGAACAAGTAAGGGCTTAAGGGATCCAAAGTAAATGATGACAAATCCCCAACAGTCAGTTTTACCTCCCAAAAATGGGTAAATAAACAAATTAGATAATAATCATAATAATAAATAAAACCCATTTATGAAAGTATTTGAATTCCAAATAAGTCAATGAGCAATACATAGGGCAGGGCTATATGTACTGAGATATGACAAAAATAGTATGTAAAGAATGACAAACAAGGGATGTATGCATATGTGCAGAAGCAAAAAAAACATATTAATTGTGCAATTCATTAGGAAGAATGGTGCAATGGATGGCAGTGTGAGTAGTAGGACTGATTCAGAAACACAGGTAGCACTGTTGTGGAAGCAGGCAAAATTGCATGGTTAGCATCATATATTAATTTCAGTGCAATGACTTGGAAATGAAATACATTAAAATAATGAAACCCACACTATGAGCCTGTACTATGATGCTAGGGGTAGCAGACATAAAAGCCAAACAGTAAGCATTAAAGGCTCTGTGGTGCTTCATTGCTATCCTTGTTGTTGAAGGTTCTAACCATACCTAACGTGCCATCAACTCCACTAAAGGTACATATTCAAATTATATTGCATGGGAGAAGCACCATATGACAGCAGGTGTGCATATGGTATCCTTACATAGAATCTCAAAGGATTTGTAGCATACTGATCCATAAGGGCACTAAGGAGCTTGTAATTTTGACAATTTTTACTACAGGAACCTGCCAGTGAAAATCAGGAGGGAGACATGGTGGATGTATTACACACATGTTTCTCATGAATACTCCACACATTTCTTGATGTTGATCTGCATCATGAGGAGGAGCATATGTCCCTAGGACCAGAGAGGAGAGACACGATTTTGTGATTATTCTATGAAATATCCAGTTTCTTCCGGTTGTTGAAGCCACTGACTGCACCCACATCATTATCAATGTGTCATCTGGTCTGCATGAACAATAGTACATCATCCAGGAGTGTTTCCACTCCATTAATTGCCGAGCAGTATGCAACACACACAGGGTATCATTTACAGTGTGTCTGTGCACCACAGAGGCAGTTTCTAAGGAATGCATGTCTGGTGCATGCCCAAACTGCAACTGAGATTTGTAAGAGGTGATTTCTCACACGGGCAACTTATTGGTGATGGAAGATAGCCCCTCAATCAATGGCCTATGACACCTATAAGCAACCCACAAAGCATGGCTGAGATGCAATGCAACTCCACACTGTTACAGACATGCAATATCATCAAGCATGTGTTTAGACTGATGAAGACCCAATACCACTATCTAGATTTTTCAGTGGAGCACTGCAGCATGCTCCAGAGACCTGCAGAAAAATATATGCTGGCTGTGCAAATCTGTTCAACATGGTGGTATACAGACAGCTAAAACAAGGGATTGCCATTGGAAAACTGGACAGACTGTAGAAAGAAGCAGAGGAGATCCAGGTAAGAAGCTGTTGAATGAACTAGCTGCACTGGAAGACCATGCAAGGCAGAAGTAGGTGCAATTTGCTGTGGCACTTGCAAAGATGCGGTGTTTGGTCTATGGCTATGGACTTGATTAGGTACAATAAAGATTAAAAGTGATGCGTGCAATGCTGCATCTAGTCTATGTTGTACAGTGCATTGACTGGTTGAGCTGTGCATCATATATCACCTGCCCCTATAACACAGCAGTGAGGGCAGTTTACAGTTGTTATTATGTGCACAGGTGACAGGAATCAATAATGAGCACAGTGTTGGGGAGGGGGGTCACTTAAGGATGTGAAAGGGACTGTGTGATATGGCTAAAAGTCTGGAACAGCTGGGAATACTTGAGAATGGTGGATAATGCTTCCTGAAACTGGCAGGTGTACAGCAGCACTGAGCACCTGTTCAGAATGTGTTCCCAGAACACAGCTCATGCAAATGTGGATACTCTGTGTGTATATGTGTGTGTGACAGATATTATGTGGCATCAAGTGAGAAGAATACAGACTATGAACGTCCCTAACCCTGGGTTCATTACCTACAAGGACTGGCACTGTACCATCTCCCACCAGCAAGGACAAATGCAAACCACAAGACCACTACCACCTGGCCATGCCATGTGCCAGACTACCAGGTACTCCACATTTGTGTGGGTGGCCACTCTGCCACACCAAGCATACCACCAATGAGTGGTGTTGAGAAGGTAGCAATATGTGAACTTGATCTACCTGCCCTGTGTTGTGTAACCACTGTGAAAGAAGATGAGTGGTGGCTATTAGAACTTTGTTGGTTCTGGTATGTAGAGTTAGATGGACTCACAAGGGCAGTGATGGCACCTAGGTACTTGTCTAACATGTCATTCAGGCAATCTAGGTATAGAAAGTGTTCATTGTCATACAGAACAGGCATTGCACCTGTCATGTCTTCCATGGTGGTGGAGGAATTCATTTGTGTCTGGATGACTGCCCTGCATATCCATTGTGTAATATCTATTTTGACATCCATGGCATGCAATACTCAGGAGGCATGTCAGTGATGTTCACCTGCCCATCACTCCCAGCTCCTAAATCTATGCTCTGTGGAAGGAAATACCATTCCTACTGCAGGTATGTGAGGATGAGGGTTTTCCTCCTGCCATGAGCTGTGGAGAGGTGGGATAGATTCTATAGACAAGAGAGCTGTGTAACTGGATGTGAGTGGTAATATGCCTTCCACATTCACCATTGCTAGCAGTAGCAATGTGCCCTCAAAATAGGCTATCATAATACTATCATCATTGTCAGTGTCTGATACAGCACTGACATTAAACATCCCTTGTTCCATGGTGGAGGTCCCCATAGCTACAGCACCTGTGAAAGTAATCAAAGAAATACCCATGTTAGCATTCTTATTATGTGACAATACTACCAACATGTGATATACCAAAGGGTACAAATAACAGTTTTTTTAAATAAACTGATGCACCTTGAATAGTATGTCTTTATGCCTGCATCCCAGATGTGCCTGTAGAAGTGGCATGGCAGTGTTAGTCACTTCTGAGCTCATGGAATAGATGCATTGTGTTGTGAACATAAGGAAATATCGACCTAGTACATCCCAAAAAGAGACTCAGGATTTTGTATCCAGTGCAGCTCCCATATTTAGGCCACCTCCAGCTTTCATGTTCCTTTCAGTCTCCTCAGGCATGTCCAATAGGAACTCCTTCCTGGATGTCAGGGTGGTCTATGATGATGGACCCACATTCATGGTTATTCACTTCTGTGCAATAGCACTGGACTTCTGGCAGGTATGCAGGATCATGTTAGTGACTCTTTGATAGACATGATGGTCTACCTATCTGTGACCACAGCCTGTATTCACTATTCCACCAGCTCATGCCGCACTAAGCTATGGAAGGCCCAGTCACTCTTATTTGTGCCCAGTGCCAGCTGTATGTGCTCATGGAGGGCCCGCAGTAGCACATCTGTCCCTATCTGGAAGGACTGCTCTAGGTTTTTCTTATCTTTAGGAACCATGCATCTACCTGTAAATGTGGACAATTATATCAGGAAACCATGACTACAGAAAACAGCAATCTTCAAATTGCCAAATACAAAGAAGTGCACATTACACTAAACACTGCTAACAATATAAACAGAAGACTATCTCCAAGAAAAGTATGTTCCAAAACATGTCCAGAATAACAGCAACCAGTAGTTTATTTCACATAACAAACTGTGGAGGATGAGTGACACAAAAAAGGGGAACATGATCGGGAGTAGGGTGAGGTAAGGACCACCTGTCAAACTGCCCCTAGAAAAGAACCCTCCTAGAAATTAGTGATCTCTGTGGCTTACATCACGGATATGTTCCTCCACTGATGGCTAAATAGGGATCATGCAGTTATGTGAGTTTCCCAATTTCATGAGGATGCGCTCCATGGTGCCAGTCTGGATCTCAAGCCACAATCTATCTCTGTCATTACCAGCTTCCACATCTCCCACTGGATGACCAAAGAGGAGCTCTCCCTGTGCCACTGCACAATGAAGAGCTGATGCTTTCCACAGGAGAAGCAGCATCGCAGACCACCAGTGAACCCTACAGGATGCCTCTAACCGAATGACCACGATTACCCTGCAGAGAGGCCATTGCAGGATGTAGTGGCTGTTGCTGTACCACATCCTGCTCTGTGGCTGACACTGAAGAATAATTGAACATAAACAGAAAGAAAGTAATAAAGAAAACAAAAATAAAAATAAGATAGAAGAGAGAAGGAGAGCAAGACAAAAACAGCAAAGGTCAGTATGATGTGGTACACTTTCATATGGTATGGCTTAGAAGGAGAAAACAACAGTCAACAAATCATTGGTGATATAAAAACCTGGCAAAACAATATGTCAGGAAAAGGAAATAATGCTGGGTGTTATGGCAGTCTGTACTATTGTCACAGCTTTGGGGGACAGCAGCACTGGTTTGGGATAGCAACCAGTGTGTGTGTGTGTGTGTGTGTGTGTGTGTGTGTGTGTGTTTGTGTGTGTGTATGTATGTGTGCGTCTGTGTGTCTGCATGTCTGTGTGCAACAGACAATGAAGTAAGGGAGAAATGAAATTTTGAATTGATGTATCATTTTTATTAACTATTTATGTATGAGACTGTCAAGTGTTAATAATGTATTAATGTAGTCATTTGATTTTCTGTAGACAGGTCTCTCTCTCTCTCTCTCTTTATATATATATATATATATGTATATATATATATATATATATATATATATATATATATATATATATATATATATATATATAGACCAAGGATTTAGTTACTAGTTCTGATGAAGTCTTGACAACTGGGATGAAAGCACTGAACTTTCTATCCAATAAATGGTTGCTATGATAAGGATCACATTCTTTGGCTTTATAGGATCATAGGATAATAAGAAGTTACTAGGCTAATGGCCCTAGGGCCATTAAAAGCCTAGCCAAGTTATGCCCTTGTTTCCACAGTCAGCACCTATTGCTCCTGTCCAAAAGAAACACAGATGGAACCCCTGGTGTAAATTTACAGTTACCAATCTAATCATCCAGACTGCGCTTGAAGAGGGTCAAAGAGATGCCCTACTTGACATGAATTGGGAGTCTGTTCCACAGGTGTAGTAACCTCTGGGAGACAAATCAGTCCCTCCTGCAGGTTCTATTAATGTCACATACTAGGTTAAGGTCTTTAGAGCGAGTAATCCATGAGCCATTGGACTTACAGATATGTAGCATTTCCAATAAAGCAGAGTCAGAGATTGTCTTATACGCAAGGCAGAGATCACCTGTGAGTAGTCTGTACGAAGTGGGTTGGGAGGGTGGCCTAATGGTTAAGATGTTTGCCTTACAAACACGAGGTGCAGGGTTTGAGTCTCACAAGGGATAATTGGCTAGGCTTAAAATGGCTCGCAAGAGCAGTCAGCCTAGTACTAACCTATGAACCTATGGATTAAGTGGCAGTGATTTCAGCTGATCCACACAGGACAGATGTTGAATACCTTGAATTCTCCTTGTGAGGAACTTTTGTGTTCTCTCCAGTTGCTGCAGGTGCTTGGAAAGGTACAGACCAAAAGTGGTGTTATACTCAATTATTGGCCTAATGAGGGAGGACTATGGGCAGGTTATAAATTATTTTTTTCTTGAAGCAATGCCCTTACTTAGGAGATGAGTAATATAGAATGCCTCTCTTACCACTGTGGAGACATGGTAATCAAAGGTAAGGTTGCTGACAACCTGTGTTAACCTGTGTGCCAAGGTCTCTCACCACTGAATGCATGCTTAGGGTGTTTCTATTGATGTGGTAGCTAGCAGGAACATCGCTCTTACTGAAAGGGATGATAATACATTTTTTTCATTGAGTTTAAGGCCGTGACTTTGGTACCAATCATTTGTTTGTGTAAGACCCTTTTATAGGATGTTGACATCATTTGGGGATTCTATGTCTGCTCTCAGTTTGCAGTCTTCAACAAACTTTGTCAACCAGAGACCTTAAGTTTTTGCTTGTACTTCAGAAAAATAGATTCAGAACAGCAGAGGTCCCAGGACTGATCCCTGTAAAGCATCCCTGATTACAGGTCTGCTGTTGGAGATAGGTTCCCCAGTTTTGACTGTATGAATTCTATTGGTGAGCCAGTTAACGACCCACCTAATGATATAAGGGTTGATACCTAGCTGGATGAGTTTGTCAATAATGCCTGAGTATGGGATAGTGTCAAAGGCCTTGACCAAGTCCAGGTAGGCTGTATACACAGATTTCCCCTAATCCAGGGCTCTGGTGACTGTCTTAAAGAAGTCCACCAGGTTTAACAGGCAAGCGTTTGGAGATTACCAATATCTTTGTTGATGACGATTCACTCCATGGCCTTGCAAATAAGGCTAGTCAGGCTAATATGTCTATAGTTCCTAGGATCAGTGGAAGCAACACCCTTTTGCAAGGGGGTAACAGTGGCCATTTTCCATTCAGCTGGGGTGAAGCCGGTGAATATGATTGTGTACTTAATGGTGTTGCTAATTCTTGTTGGAGCCCTTGTAGGACCCAGCCTGGGATGTTATCAGTTCCCATAGATGCTGTGTTTTTGGCCTTAGACAGGACATTTATGATCTTCTCTCTAGAGATACAAGTTGAGGGATAGGTGAAAGGAATGTCATGGGGGATGTGTGGTGGGGACAGGAGAGTGAAGTTTTCACAGAACCTGTTGGCTAACAGGTTTGCTATGTCCACAGGCACGGTGTATGTGACACCATTAATTACCAGTTTGACACAAATCTGCATCTTATTTTTTAGGCTGTAGATGTAACTAAGAAACATCTTATGGTTGTCCTTAGTTGAGGGTGCTAATTTGGATTAGTAGTTTGTTTTGGAGAACTTCAAAGAAGTCTTATTTGCTTGTTTAAGATGAGGAGGGAGTGTTTCCAGTTTAGGGCATGTTCCCTCTTACTTTTAGACAGCAATTACTTCCTGTCTGCTAATTAATGAACTCAAGGAACCTTTGGGCAAGTGAGTTTGAGCACGAGTAATTTACCAAGTGAATAGAGAGGTAATGAAAATCACTCAGAGCCATGGTGTTCAGATGTATCTTGATAGATTCCAGTAGATTCAAGTAGGCAGAGTGTGTGTCTTGATTCATGGAGGGGGTCCTGTAGCTGGCTGTGACTTGAATAGGTATCCTACCAACAGTTAGTTGTACCTGAACTGTCTCCAGGGAATCATACTGTTTAACCAATCTCGAGGTGTATTTATCTTTAACGCATATTGCTACACTACCTCCTTTAGTTTTTACACCTTCCATTCATGGTCTGAATGTGTGGTAGGAGGTGTAACCCAGTATGCCTGGAGTACTCACCACTGCCTTGAAACAGGTGCCCATGACTGTAGAGATGTCAGTGTCTTCCAGGATGAGGACTGCTTCAAGTGACTGTTGCTTCATGCTTAAGACTCCTACGGAAAATGGACTCAATAAGAATTTAAATATTAAATATGTATTAAAGTGGTGCTGCTAATGCTTTTTTCATTGGTATACCATGTTAGAATATTTTGACAGATTCTTATTATTGGACTTTTTTAATTGATTGATGCCTTGTTTATTAATTACACTTTTCCCATTGGTTTAATTCATATAATATGACCACTTATTTTTATTCTATTTATATATATATATATATATATATATATATATATATATATGTGTGTGTGTGTGTGTGTGTGTGTGTGTGTGTGTGTGTGTGTGTGTGTGTGTGTGTGTGTGTGTGTGCAATTTTGAATTCCATTCATTTTCTGATTAAGTCCTTGACACTATTAATGGATGAAAATGCTAAGTATTGGCTCTTGAGTATTTCATTTTTCTTTCAAGTATTTTAAGGTGATAGAAATTTTTTTCATTATAATTATTTTATCTTCATGCATTACTGAGAGTTATTGATTTATTTATTTTCTGATTATATTTTGGTATCATCCTAGGTGAGGGAAATATGCTGCTCAAAACTAGGGACATACCTGCCACATAATCAGAGAGCACAATCATATCTCTGTTCATGTAGTCCTGGGAGGTACATCTCAAGTTGTTCACACCAACATGCACTATGACCAAATCATAATGGTACATGTTGAGGGACTTCAGTGTCTGCATGATCTGACAAATCCTGGCACCAGAAAGACAGCTGACTGTGACTTTCTCCTTGATCACCCTGGTGAGGGGCACATCTGCATATCTCACTATAGAGTCTACTATGACTAAAATATTTGGAGTAGATGTGTGTTGGATTATGGGCTTTGATGGTGAGACACTTGTACTTGTGTCATTATGTGTATTGTGTGTTATGGTTGGTTTATTATGTATGTGTTTTGTATGTTATGGTTGGTTTAGTATGTATGTGTTTTGGAGGCCACTGGTGTTTAGGAAGATTTTTTTGCGAGCATCTCTACTTATGCTAGTCTATGAGTATGCTGTGTGTCATGAGTTGGAGTTGTGGTAGGTGGCCTGATAATCCACTCTTTATTGCTATTTACTGCACAAGAGAGCTGTGATTCCAGATTCATAAAGTAGGTGCATCTCTCAAGAATGATTTAGAAGTCGGGGGGTGTCAGTGTACATGAGATAGTTGCTACACTGCCTCAAAAGACCCATCTCAACCAGGATGGTAGGAGAAAAGGAGAGAAACTGACAATTCATGGTTCCTGGAATAATTTTGGTCCGGCTATAAGAGTTGAAGAGGGAATACAGCAGGGACAAGCATTAGTAGGTTTATGAGGGAAGAGCTCTGGTTTAAGTAATATTTGTGAGGCTAGAGATCATATGTCTGTAACCAGCAATCCCTCTGTTCAGTAAACAGAGCCCTGCAATAGTAACTCTAGCCAGATCAGTCCAAACTGTAGGTTACCCTCACAAGGTCACAGTGAGGCTTCTCCAGACAAAAGATTAACTGTTTTAAAATCTCCAATGGCCACAGACAGTACCAGATTAAGCAAAAATCTGAACCTAGTCTATGCTAGTGTTTTTCAAGTGCAGCACACAAGTAAAATAAATAAACAAGCAGATAAACGGTAATTACAGTTGTAAGAGGAATTAAATTAGCAGACAATATAAAAATACAATCAAATACACTTGCAAAGATTAAACAGATATGCAGAAAACATCATTTTAGTTAGTCAGAAAGTACAGAAAACAGTTGAAAATAAGCACTTATCTTTTGTAGTCTCTCAGCAGGTATTTGGAAAACAGTAGAGCAAGGGCAGAAGGCCTAACTCACTGCAGCTTAGAGCAAACAAAGTTTTATTTATATACCCTGTCTTCATTTGGGGTGTTACCTTGTGTTTTACTTGGTTTTGTATTTAGTGACTCAAAGTTTGTCTCTGATTTTTTTTTTTTTTGGTTAAGGGAGAAATGATCAAACTGTTCAAAAGAAATGTACAGCCCTGGGAAAAAACAAGTGTATATGGATCTGGCAAAACTAAGGATGTGTGATGCAGGCTGGCACAGTGCTATGTTCAAAAAGCCTAACAATTACAGCAGAAGTAGGTGACAAATATATAATAACTGCAGTAACAGTTCAGCTGGGAAATGTAGAAGTCCAAGTGCAGTGGACACAACTGCATGACAGGTGTTATGTCCATGTTATGCCATGGATAAATGCATAACAAAATGGCATCCAGTCATGGCAGTGAGCACCTATGTAGTAAAATGTTGTACTACAGAAAAAATAGCCTAACTGCTTTAGTACAGCCAAATTCAGTACATTTCATATTACCTGGCACAGGTGAGGTCAGTAGCACAGTATATTAGTCATACTGTTGATGAAAAGTATTCAATGATTACATTTTCAACAATAATGCAAAACTGAGCAGTGCTGCGATAAGCTGGTGAAGCAGAGATATACAAGTCTGGCAGTAATACAGTAAACTAACCACAGCACCTGAATATTCTGGCTTGCCTCTTCTGATAACAAAGCTGGTTTTCAATGATTTCCGCTTGGCTACAAAACATGAAAAAAACAGCTAATGAACGCAGCATTCCTGTGGTCATCAGAAACAGTCTATAGCTACACAGTAAGGGGTAGAGTAATATGACAAAGCATTTAGTCATCCTTACTATGATAGTGTAGTTGTCACCCACTAACTTCTTCTCATTGGCTGAGAAGGTCAGGGTGGCACATCTTCAAATCATTATAGCTCCACTAGCTCTGATTACCACAGATGGTGATGCCAATGACATTCACCACCCTAGTTAGTGAGTGATAGGTGTCAATTTTGTACAGACAGCCATCATGAGAGCCACCCAGCAGATGCTTCAGGTGATGCATGCACAACTGGTGAAGAAAAGTCTTAAGTTTCCTTGCTTCATTATGCAGAAGCCCTGCTGCAGTCAAATATTGCTGAAGTCATAGCCAAATGTCACATCATGTTCAGGAGTGAAAATGATAGCTCAGCCGTGATGCCAGACATCTTGGAAACCACCTTACATGCATCTCCTGACAGCTCAATAGCGCAATGCTCATTTATGGCAATACGTTACACATGGACATTTGTGCGGCCCACGATGATCATGTACAGTCAAGCCCTACAGAAATGCACACCCTATATGGCTTATATTCTCAAGACAGCCCTTGTCAGATAACAAGATAGCATGATGCTCAATGACATTACCACTCTGGAAAGCTATATTCACTCAGCCAAGCTATGAAGCTACACACATCTTCACTGAGCACAGTACATACGTACAAGGCAGACCATATTTCATAGTGTGAACAAGAGTTAATAAATCATTGCATTATTGGTGGGAGTCAAAGAAAACCTCATTGTATTACCTCACTATCACAGTCATGGCATTACAAGCCCCTAAATCATGAGGTGAGAAGTGCAGTAGACATATTGCAAGGAAATACACTGTAGAAAACAATTGAGTTTGAAAACCATAGCAGAATGCAATAAACTGAATTACAAGATAGAGAGTCTACAACTGTCAGGGCAACTAGTAATATATATCACAACACAGGGAAATTCCATGGTGTATGGTTGCCACAGACAGCTGTCGCACAATACTGATTGCTGTGTGCCCTAACACTGCAATAACATTGCCAGAGATGTAATACACAATGCTTGTGGGCACATACACAGTTAGGGCATAGGGAACAAGCATGGATTACTGCAGTGCTGGTGCTGGTGGAGAAAGGGGGCATGTAAAAAATCCAGGGTCAAAGACTGTACTGCAAGCACTGTAATGAGGGACAGTGTATATTGACCGCATGTCTATATGTAACATGATCTGGCACAGTGTTGCAGCAGGTATATTACTGCATTGCACAAAGTATACATATCACAGAGGTTATGGGGTAAGTGGGGTGGTGGGGTTGTCCAACAATCCAATCCTGTAAATACACACACACACACACGCACACACGCACACACACGCACACACACACACACACACACACACACACACACACACACACACACACACACACACACACACACACACACACACACACACACACACACACACACACACACACACACACACACACACACACACACACACACACACACACACACACACATATTGATCCACCTGTGTGCCCACAGGTATACTTGAGTCATTATGGTGCAAAAGAAATGACAGAACACTGAGAAGTGTACAGCTTAAGTGATAGATGTGTATCTGTTGGCCCTTCAGACACATGGCAGGAAAATAGTTGGCATGGGTAAGTCAGATAAGGCCTTCAATGGTCAGGTGTTTTAGGAAAAGCTGCAGCATATAAATGCTTTAGCTGGCCACAACTGCATAGAGCTACAGATGTTTCATTTATTTTAGCTTACTTAACATTTGTTGACTGGGAAAATCTGACTAGGACAGAGTCTATTTTCAGTGGAGGCCCAGGGAGAAATGCTCCAGAAGCATGTCTTTGGAATGTGGGAGGAAACCAGAATACCCAGAGGAAACACGTGCAAATGCAGGGAGGACATGCAGACTCCACACAGAAGGAACCCCAGCTGAGAATCAAGCCAGAGAACCTCTTGCTGAGAGGCAATGGCATTAACCACTGAACCACTGCACTGCCTTTGGATTGCTATCATCATATTACATGCAAGGAACAGGAACAATATTATAGTGATACCAGGTATACCACCAGGACTTCTCTCACAGCACCCTGTCCACTCAAAAAAACAGATAGGTTTCTACTAACACTGATTCCTACAGGTGGTCTGGATGTGGAAACAGGACTGTTTAGTAGTATCCAAGTGTCTGATGAGGATGCCCTAAATGAATACTAGATTGGGAGACCATCTTTCTGATGTATGCAGAATTCCTCATGTGCTTTAGTGTAAATCAGGAATATTAAGGCCTCAAACCCAAATAGTGGTAAAACAAGTGACATCTGCATGTGTGTCTGAGGAAGATACATCAGGTGAGTTGAGTGACATATCATTGCAAGGCAACACTGGCAAGCTCTTCTTCATGGTGTTTAATATATACTGTACACCAGGGTTGTCAGCACATTAGTGGGGGATCCTGAACCAACAGGCACATATCTGCTCATAGCTTTTGTAAATTTCTGTCATGTAGCTGTCTAACACATGGTTAGTGGTGCAGGTCACACATGCACCAGCAGTTTCATAGGTATGTTACATGTATGCTTTCACAGGTTCCACTGGGGGAGTAGTCAAAAATATGGCTGTACACATGCCTAAGATCAGCACATCTGTAGAGGCTGACAATGGTGGTATTGTGCACATGTCACAGCCAGCGGACACAGTGGTACTTTCACCAACTCTAAGAGTGGTGGGGACATTCACATCCCCCATAGGTATGAGGAATACAGAGATCCAGGATGATCTGCCTTCATCTCTAATGCTTACTGAAAAATGTCTTATCGCATCTTATCCCTTT
This sequence comes from Protopterus annectens, assembly GCF_019279795.1. Lineage (NCBI taxonomy): Eukaryota > Metazoa > Chordata > Ceratodontiformes > Protopteridae > Protopterus > Protopterus annectens. Next base: position 491,140,556 of record NC_056741.1, on the reverse strand, counting down.
GCATCTCCCACATAGAATTCAAGCAGCAGAAATACATGCAACATTCAAGGAATGCATCACCTCTGAAGTGTGGACACATGGAGCAGCAGAAACACCTGCAACATTGAAGGAATGCATCCCCTCTGAAGTGTGGACACATGACACTAGAGAGATAGGCACATGGGCACCCATTAACAACTTCAGGAAGGAATATTATATGATATTGGTGTCACGCTAAGCATCAAGTAAGAAATATGAATTGATGCAATCCAGAGATAGGTGGAAGCTACTCAAACCATGTCAGATGTGCTATGTGTGCTGTATGGCCGGTGTGAAGATGCCTTTGGCCTCTGTAATTTCTGCCAAATATTGGAGAAAGTGGCAGCTCTCTTGGCTGTCATGAGTGAGTATGACCACTTTAGACATGTGGCTGCCTCCAATGTTACCTCCACCCCCGGGCCATAGCCACTCACATAGATGTGTACAATACTCTTCTGGTTCCACCATCACCTCCACTTTTGGTAATGGTCACTCATGTGGACATGGATGACAGTCTTCTGGCTCCATTATCACCTCCATTAATGGTCATGGAAGATGCTGTATGCATATTTGTCATATTCCACTGTTGGCTCACTCCACCCATCATATTTGGGGTCTTCTAGCTCCAGAGTAGCTTATTCCTTGGTAGATTCCCCCTGTCTGTCTAATAGGATAGGCACAGCATGCTTGTGAAGATGGCAACTGTCAAACAATTCCCATTTGATATCTATGCCCATGCAAAAGTAATTAACCACATCCCATTCATGGAGGTGATAGCATATCAGTTGCTGAAGGACCCTTCTAAAATACAGAGGATAACAGCATGCAATATCATGGAAACTGGTGTCCAAAGTGGTTAATAAAATATTATAAGTGGCTAAAGTAGATATTATTCATAGCATCATTGCACAAGATATAATTCTGTTCACCAAGAAATGATAACAAACAGAAAAGTTGAGTGTCACACTATCTTTATACATTTATGAACCCTGTTACCATAATTTTTTGTTATCATTTGCATACATAGTGCCTCTCATTAGCATATTGATGCTCATTTGCATATCATTTTGCAGTCGTCTGCACATGATGCATGCAGTGCTATTTCCCATGGTAACGTGGTTGTACTATGTGCTTCTCTGTATTGGTCACTGCCTGCATATTGCCATTCAATCTATTATTTCCTATAAGGTAGTGTGCTAATTGTTTTTAAATACCCACTTTATCTTTGTTCTAAAACTTAAACAATAAAGGGAAACACTCTTTTTCATTGCCACATTCTTAATGGTAAAGAAATTAATGAAGTTCTAAGTCATTCTTTTGCAGCAGTGATACATTATTAATTGTGGCAGAATAGCAACTTTGTAGTATTCCTGTTACAATGACTGTTAAAATGAAGAATAAACCTGCTTTGCACATGGCATATCATTAAAAGCAATGTTCAGATGCTTTCTGTATTAAAAAATAATGTTTTATTCATAAACTCAGAGGACTGCATACATTACTTAAATATTACTGAAAAAATCTATTAAGATGTGTACCTAAATTATACAAATGTTTTCAAGAAATTTCTACCATCACTCAGCAACAACTATGAAGCAAAAATCTAGCTCAAGCTCTCCTTTTCTGCTGAAGTTACTCATCATTAAAAAAAATTCCCTATAGTATCCCAGTTAGTCTGAATGCAGGCTGTCTTTCTCTGCTGCATTACTGGTGATAAATTAAAACATCTCACATGAGGGCAAATGACACGTATCATCCAGAAATAATATACTCAAATCATTGGCAACAAAATCTACACACATTACAAGAAATCAAAAAGGCATTTTTCTTGTACCAGTCAGGCTGGCAAAAAAATGAAAACTGTACTGAAAGAAAATGTGCCACTCACACATTGGCACCATGTTACTATAATAGAAAAACAAATCTCTCAAAGAGCAAGAAAAAATATAGATTTGTAAATATGTAAATATGATTTTGTTTAATTTTTCAAAACATAACAATTTCCTAAATAAAACTACAAGAGTGCAGACTATGAATAGTTTAAACTACCACCAAAGACTAGACATTCATATTCAGCCTTCTGTCTCATGTTTCCCCATGCTTTTTAGTAAACAATAAAAGCTGCTGCTGCATGTAATGTCATATGTTATTGTTTTTGTACTGCTGATAATATGAGACAGAACTAAATCAATGTATCGTGTATGTTTTCTGTGCAAGCTGTAACCCAAAACGAATTGTGAAATAAAATCTAAATGGCATGAGGCACAGAATGGAATTTGTATCCATGGTAATCAGCTCTCAAAGCCTAACAAAATACATGGATCTGTATGTACCATCTTTCTGAGGGATTTGCATTGCCATATTTCCAAGAACTGTCACTGTGGACCATAGACCTCAAAGACAACAAATGTAAGCATTCTAAAAAAAACTTAGTTTCCAGGTCATAATTAATTTATGTATAGCATGGTGTAGGCTGCAGCAGCACTGATTTTTTTATTTATTTATTTATTTTTGAAATGACAGTTCTCAGTGACATTTCTTTGCAGTGCATACCTTTTCTCGACTAAATGCATGAAGAAAAGGAATGCAAAAATGACTATTTTTTAGGCTATTAGAAGACAAAACGATATGCAACATTTCATCTGTGCTACATTATATTATTTTTTCTTTACAGACGGCAGGGATCAATGCAGTATATTACAAAGCTTCTTTTTTAAATTATAAATGTAGTTTAATTAAATTACATACAGGTAAGAACTACCAGACATATTGTTTGTTACAATGCTTGTCAAGGTAACAGGGGTAGCTAAATATCAAATGCAGAGTTACAGTGCAATAATGGAACTCAAAAAGTTTCTCTCTCTTATTTTATTTATTCTTTTTTGCTTCCTGGATCCCTCAATGACCAGCAAGCTTCTTTCCCATCTGCCCAATTTATCTGTTCACTCCCCCCAGGAGGTGATATCCTTATGATCCATTTGTACCACACTATTTGAAGGAAGTGATGTCATAATCTACTTGAGTAAGTGAAAGGGTCTGTGCATGCCCACAGTGTCCCAAGGGATGATTTTTGAAATGATTGCAAGCAAGGAACATGCCCCCTGCTTCTGTAAGAGGTGTATCCTCAATAGCCTTGCTTCGTTGATGACAAGGGTTGTCTAGTAATCCTCAGACTCCACCAGGGATTTAACAGAGTCTGCCCTGTTGGGCATGCACCCCTGAACCCACCTCCCATGAGATAAGTGAGCATCCCATCCTGTCATTCTTTTTCCTGGCGAACTCCTTCAGCTCCTGGGCTGCTAGAAAACTTCCACATCAAATGGATTGTAGTGGGGGATTTCATCCATCTACATGACAGAGAGGGCTGCAAAAAGTTTATTCTATAGGAGGTATTATCTTTGCCAGATATCTTGCTCCCACATTCCCTTGACTGTTTACATCACAGATCCTACTGCTAATATTGATACATACAGTGCAAAGATAACAGTTCGAGTTTTGGTAAATTTTATTTCATCTAGCAACTTTCCTGCTTAATTTATTTTTTACAGAAAGCAGTAAGATTTACACTAAAGAAGAAGGGGTTAAAGCTAATTCTAAGGGATTATAGGACTTTAATTTACACAAGAGGCAGAACAATTTGTATTTGGTCTTTGCCAGCCTTAAATGAATGGTTGCCCTAATGCATGATTGCCATAGGGAATAAAAGCATTATCTTGTACCCTTCTTTCATTCACAAAACTAATTTTACTCTGATTTACCCAGTTTTTCTGGTTACCTGTGCTCTGAAACATGGAAATGTGCCTTTCTGTGATAATCACTAATGCATAAATAATTAAATGATTGCTCCTCCAGTCATGATCCTTCAAGCTCCAAACCATGCCAGAGCTACCCCAGAACTGTTCTAGCGCAAGGAATGGGAAAGATGAAAAACTCAATGAGGTTTGCAGTCTTGAGAAAGTCCAATGGAGATGATGCTTGCTGTCAAGTTGCATGAACTAAATGCATCCACTTTGTGAATCAGTTGTTACTATAGCTAATGAGAAAACTCACTGAAGGCACATTTCAATAGAAGAGTGGTGACTGTACTCAACAAAACCACTTTTATTTTATTTTTAACAATCAAACTTTATTGAAACATTTTCAGCAATGTCCGCACAAGCAGATGTAGTAGATGTATGACAATTAGATATAAGTGAAAACATTTCTCTCCTCTCCTTCCTTCTTTCACGTCCTTATACTTTTACTTTACTATCCAAACTTCAAACCTTCATCTTATTCTATCCACAGTTATAATATCTTGTCCAGTAAAGTCCCTTCCTCAAACTTACAGAGGAACATATCCACACCTACCTAACTGTAACTTGCTCACCTGTGTTTTGGTTAATGCCAAGAATATACATCACAAGCTGAATTGTATCAATTTCTTTCTAGCCTCCCACTCTCGTGATGCATTTGCTATTACAGAATAATGGTTTAAAAATGATCACAACCACATTTATTATTTCTTCCCAGGTTACAAAGGCAAGTTTAGTTTTCACCCTGGAAAAAGAATGGTTTTGTTGTAATATTCTGATATAAATCAACACTCAACTTTTCTGTAGTCACCAAGGCCACCCCCTCTACTGATCATGAACCAAAATAGATTCTCACTAATATGCAAGTGAAGTCATGTATTCCTTATATATTGCAATTACTTTCCTTCCATCCCCCTTGCCACAATCACATAATTCAAAGCTCTGCTGCATAGTTTCCTAGTTGTAGCAACTCCTAACAAGCAAGTTGTTATCCTTGGTGACATTAGCTTTAACATTCTTGGCCTCATCAAGCATATGTCTGAACTTGTTGCTGACCCAAAATTACTTCAGTAAGTAAATTAATTGACCAGATCTAATCTCAAAACAAATCACTGCTCAGCCCTAGACCACATTATATCCTCCCACCCCATTCAATATCTCCTCTATTTCCATCAACTCACTGACCTTCAGTGACCAGTTCCCTTTAAAATTCCACATACAAAATCTGAAATTCAAGCACTTCTCAAAGATGGTGTCTTTCAGACCTACTTCTTCCCACAAACTTTTCAAAAGGCAAGTCCAACTCTCTACCATGGACTGGTCACCCATATTTTTACTGACTTGACCCTATTATCACTGCTAATCAATTCTCTCAACTTCTTACTCTGCAGAGCTCTCACTTCCTTACAGCCTCCAGACTATTTTAACATACCAAATAGCAAATACAACTTAAAAAAAAACAAAAAAAATAAAATATTAAAACACCACCAAGACAAGAGATATTTTAACATACCAAGCCTGAAAGACTGACAAGAGAATTGAAAACATTAATGCAGGTCCAAGATGAAGGCTTGAAAAACTGGAAAAACATCCCTCCCTTGCAAACAGAGAACACTATACCAACTTACAGAATATCAAGCAAACAATTGATAGCAACAGAGCCAAATACCTCAAATCTGAACAAACCATGCTCCTACATTCTTACAGACAATTCTGGTGTAAAGTAAATAACATCTCTTTTGCCAGCACCCTTACACTTTCTGACTTTATGAAAGAATTCTCCCCTCCATGCACAACATTCATTCCTTTCCTTCCCAAAAAGCCCATCCTCCCTCAGAACTTTTCCCCATTCAACTTTATTAAAAATCACTGCCAAGCGAATTCCTCCATTACTTGCACAAATCTTTGGAGCAGACAGCACGTGCCCTTGTTTTTTTTTCATCACTATAGAAGACATTGTCACCCCCTCCTAAAACATATCTCTAACCTTAGGCTCACAATCATTATGCCTACAATCTGGAAGTCAGCCCTAAGAAGATCTAGTGCTAAAGATCTAAAACCCTGTTCTACCAACCACTTCTGGTCCATCACCATACTTTCAACCCTTGGCAAAATGCATGAAAAATAATTTGTAACCAACTTACCTCATATCTGAAAAAAATATAATTTTCACTTCAACAAACATCACATCTTCTGGGAAGAAAGACGGATCAGGTTGACTGCATTCTGGACTTTAACCAATGACATACTCATCAACATGGGTAAGGAAAGTCTTACTCGTGACACTTTCATAGACCATATCTGAGCCTTTAATATTGTTGAGTGCTCAATATTGTTACCTACCTCATAGGCATTGGCATCAGCACCTATATTGTATAGTGGTTCAAAGACTTTGTGACTAAAAAGACCCCTTAATGTGAAGACTAGCTCCTCTCTACCACATACTGCTTATACTCTTTCAGGTGTACCACAAGGACCAATACTTGCTCCAATACTCTTTTCCATTTTTCATAACTATATTACCCCTTGGCATACCCCAGTTGCATCTCTTCTTCTTCTAGCTTCATAGGTTAGTACTAGGCTAACTGCCCTTGTGGACCATTTTTTAAGCCTAGCCAATTACCCATTTGAGAATCAAACCCTGCATATTGTGTCTGCAAGGTAAACACCTTAAACATTATACCAGCCCCAACTTATGTGTTAGTGACATGATTATCGACTGATCCAAACTCGACTATAAAATGAATTTCTGGATTGAAACAACAGACTCACTTCAAAAAATTTCTTCTTAATCTCCCAAAAAACTAAGGGTATGTTCATCAATGCTAAGATAAAAAAAATCCCAAAACACCTAGCTGCCTAAAGGTTTAGGACCAGCACAACAACCTTATCAATACCAGCACTCCATTTAGATACCTAAGCATCTGGCTTAAACAACCTCTTAAATTTCAGGAGCATATTCAAATGCTTAGATCTAAAATTAACTACCTCTTTTTGTGATTTTGAAAAATATCTAATTTTTTTAACACGAGCTAGGATAGGCATTAGGAAAGGTGTCCTGCTCACACAACTTGGGTATGGATAACCCTTGCTTGCCACTGCTTCTAAAGAATATATCAACACTACAGGCCTTATCTAATAAAATATGCCACTTCATCAACAATTCTCCTTACCTCTAACACTATTGTCTTTCTTTATCTAAGGCAACCTGGCTCCTAATGCAAGCCAGATCCAACCTACTTCAGGACTTCTTACTATTCAAATTACTAACTAAGATGCCCCTTCTCCACCTGCAATGAATGTATTCACTACCATCCCAACCTACAACATCAAAAGCAAGGCTATAGTAAGACCCTACTCTTTAAACCCCATCTCCTAAACTATATAGCTCTGACACTAATTTTTATGTACTTGTTCCCCAAACTGTGGCAATCCTCTCGACACTATCTCACTAAGCATGCTATGTATGTGAAGTTTGGGCCTTTTACTCAAACAGTATCTGGGCAATACAAATGAAAATGCTAGGACACCGGATGTATCAGTTATTCAACAGTACTGTGCATTAAGTTAATTTCCTCTCATGTCTCCCCATTTACACAGCTAATCTATTGGGTGCCACTATATTGCTGCTTCTTGAAAAATATCTACATAGCTTCTCTTTCTCCTTGATCACTATTATCTTACACATTTTACCTTTCTCAATCCCTCAGTTTCCTTTGACTATGTGTGTTTACCATTGCTTATCTTGCAAGTTGTCCTCTAAACACCTTGTGTTACCTCATATAATTTTCAAGGCTACTCACTCTTTTGCTAGTCCTCTGATTCCACTTTTCCATTTACACCATGTACACCTCAACATGGTGTAATGGTTATATACAGTATCTCTTTTTTGTGACTAGTATGTATTACCTTTCTGCTCTGGTTGTAATCATTGAATTTTTCTTTGCTGCTATTTTCAATGTAATCTGGGCTGAGCCTGCAATTAGACATGTGGTGACCAATGCTCTACCCCTCTAACCCCCTGAAAAAAAAGATACGATAGATAAATAAATAAATAAATAGTTAAGTTAATAAATATAGGATGTTTAACCTTTTAAAATGTATTTTTAAATGACTTATGCAGGTACAGACATCAGACAGTACATAGCAATGCTTTGTAAGTGTTGATCAGAAGGAAAAAGGTAATCCAAAACAAACTAGATTCTAAGCCATTTCCCAAGTCAGGTGACATACACAACAAAACACTGACATTTTGATATTCATAATGTCACAGAAGGGTGAACAGTAAACACAATTACAACCATGTCATATAGTCTACACCAACTTGGCAGCTTGTGTCCTCTCATCTAATCATGGCTATCAGCCTTATATAAGGAGAAATGGGGCGCAAGCTGTCTATTTTCCCAGCAAACACTTGTCTTTATAGCTTCTCTAAGATCCCTAAAACAGGCCTTCGCGAATCTGGGAATTTCTTGAGCTAATTATTTTATCTTGCTGAGTACCTTATTGCTCTAATAGTAAAATCACCTTGTCACTCCAGCTCTTGCAGTGATCTTTGCTCTGCTCATCTAGTATTTTAACCACATATTGTTTGACCAGTAACAATATCATTTACCCAGTTTAACTACCTTACTCTTTTCTCTAAGGATCCTGTTCCAATACCTGTTATTTGGACCAGATGGTTTCCTATGATTATAAGTTATAGACACAGCAGACAAGATGTTTCTTGCAAGGGTTCTGTAGTGGCATGTAGTCATACTATAGTCATACTTCCAGGAGGGTGATAACTTTGAGATTTGTTGGGGCAACTAGACAAATTTTTGAAGTGGCAATCTTGCATTGATTTAGCAACAGTTATTCTCTGGGTTTTATCTTCCAACTCTGCATTAATACCTCCATTTCATCTAGCTTTTTTATCTTGAAAATCAAGCCTCCATTTGTCTTGAAAACTTTTTAACGTGCTTAGTTTACATCAGGTCATTTATTGAAATGTTAGGATTATTAATCAGAGACTGAGGCATTTGAAATTCTCTTTCTTGCTGATCCTTTACAATTTTTGAAATATCCTTTATTAATTTGTTTAAGGTGAGAGTGAAAATGATGTTTTGAGTCTGGTGTTTTTCAGGAATTATATACCTTTTGGGTTAATCTTCATTTCATTAACTGTAACAGGAAAGGGGCCTAGTCTGGCTTGTTTTTGTTTCCATAGTCTATACGCCTAGAGTATTTTGAAAATTTTTATTTATGTAGCTGCTGCTTCTGTGCTGTGCTGTTCTGGAACTTGCTGGAACTAATCTGGGCTGAGCCTGCAATTAGACATGTGGTGACCAATGCTCTACCCCTCTAACCTCCTGAAAAAAGACTCAAAGTCTTCTTTAGACACAAAGTCTTGCTGGCTGTTTACTGCTGAATCAGAGACACAGAGTTTTACATGACTGCATTTGTAGTTTGTTTAAAGCACCAAATTGCACACTGATAATGAAATAGATTTTGCAGCACAATACTATTTCACTGTAAGCACAGTTACTAAAAAATAACTTATTTTTATAACAAACAAGACATATGACTGTAGTTTACAAATTTAATGTGCAAAGTTTTTCCTTCACAACTGATATGGACAATGGGTTTATGGCTTTCCATTCTCCAGTAGCCTCGGAACTTAAGTTCCTATAACATACCTCTAACTTTAGTATAAAATCTTATATACCCTTTTTGTCACACACTTCAAATCCTGTTTTTCTCTTGGTATCCTTTTTGGGCTTTTGTGGGAAATCACGAAATGTCTGTTTTTAGACATTTTTATTGTTCTTTTGTGAAACCATTTACACACTTCTGCTGATGTGAGAATTTGCCTTTTAGAATTGTTTTATGTTAATTCTATATAAAGCCATATCCGTGTATGTGTGAGGAATTACAGCAAGCTTTTCTTAGCATCGAGACAAACATGTCTTTTAAAAAATATCTTGAGGAAAACACGTACTACTGATATAAAAACATGTCCATTGACAGAAGCCTGAAAGGAAACATTTGTGAGAACCAAACTGCTCAGGAAATATCTTGTGTCCATTATTAGATCTGCATACATGAGAAAAGCATGTAATACTTGTTTTCCAGAATTGCTTTTTATGCTTTTTTCTGATACTGTGAAGAAGAGAAGCCTGTCTGTTATACATATAGTATGGGTGCCAATTTTACATTACTAAACTCTAAACCTAGATTCAAGCAAACTTTTTATTCTATGCTTTATCTTTTAGCATATTTACAACAGAATTAATTTCCATCTTTTATTCACTGTTGAACACACTCTAATAATTCCCTCTCTTTATTTTTAAAACAATTTATAATAATAAGTATCTTTTGACAGATTATACAGAAAACACTCTAGGAAACAACACCTTTAGTCTTTTTTTTGATACAAGTCAAAATGCAATTTTACATAGTTAATACAATGATATCAAATATTACTACCAAAACTGAATGTATCTAACAACTTTTTCTTTTGCAGAGTATTCTGTGAAAATATTCCATCAGTTATGAGACATGTCTATTTTTATACAATTTGGCATTATTTATAGTGTTTATGCTACACCCAAATGTTCAGAGGTGTAATCATACTACTTCAGATATAGTCTCATGTTTTTCGTCACTTGACGGTTAAAAACTGAAGAAGACGCTGCATGCAACATGCTGTTAGTAATTATACTCTTCTTTTTTACACTGCCATGGCACATTTATTCTGATACATTTTTTATATATTGGCACTATTTTTTATATATTGGCGCTATTTGGAGCAGTGTAGGCTTCCAACTGAAGAAGCTAAGGTTGTTTTAGACAAAGCACCATGAGATTAAAGCGACACAAACTGTCTCAGAGAAGCATGCATTAGACAGATTTACAGTGATTCCAAATCCTAAAAATCACACCTCTTTTTGCTAAGATCTCAATGTGTTGACAGCTGATGATGTCTGAGAATTACAGTTTTGGATTTGTTTTTTGTGTGTGCTGTCGTGCAACAAATGGAGTAATCAAATACTTAGTGGACAGGTTTTTTCAAGTTGAAATAATAAATGAAGTTGTATTATGAGCATTATGCTATGCATTGGTTTTATGAAGCTAGCAGCATGATTGGGTTATTGACAAGTTAATGGGTTAAGCATCAATTTAATTTGATTTAATTTAATTTAAATAATTAATTGAATTGTGGTTTGCTTTTCATTGGTTCTTATTTACTATATAAGAAGCGTTTCATTATTGTTTCAATAGATCTGATGAAGTGTGCACAGTGCACGCGAAAGCGCTTATCTCTTTTTTGTTCATGTGTCATTTGGAATAAAGTTAGAATTTTATCCTCACTTCTCGTGGTGTATCCTTGAAGTTTTCATTTTGGATTGTCGTGCTTCATTGCTCTTGCTGAAGGATACTTTGGAAATATAGCGGTATTGCTTTTCCATATTTTGTATCTTGTTGTTTGTACCGCTATTTTCATGCTATGGAGAAGGGAGATCTGGAATTGGACTATAATCCAACAAAAGAACTTGACATGCTCAATATTGATGCCTTTTTACCGCAGAAAAATAATCCGTTGCTTGCTATGAATTTTTCGGAGACGGTGAACATAAGACCTACATCCAATGGGTCTGAGGTTAATATCAATGAATTTTATGACTTGACAAAAGAGCTAGAGAACAATTTGTATAAATTACAGAGACTTTCCTGTCAAAAGAAACACCTGCAAGCCTGCACTCATTTCAAAGTTATACCGAGGGGCATGCTCGTTTTGTGCATGCCCACGTATGGTCAACTTTATCCCGGTTTATTGAAAAAATGGCAGGACTTGAACTTGGAATTAGGTTTTAAATATATCAATTTACTACTGGAACATTTTGAACCGATTGAGCATGATTTACAGAAAAGTACTGACACATTATACAAAAGTATAACAGAACGCTTTAAGTCCGAGATATGTATTAGGAAACTAAATAACATTTCTATTCAGATTAATAGTTATAGTGAAAAATTGAAATATATTAAACAACGGAAATTAACCAGAGACGTTCAAGATTTCAAAATGGGCAACATCTTTGTTTGGCCCAGAAACAATGATAATGGTGATTCACGATCTAATCACAATATTCGTTCCTTAACTCAAGAATCGGAAACCGGAATAACCAGTATTTCGAATTTGGCACCTTTGACTGGAGCCGTATTCACTACTGCTGAATCGAGTGACGTAAGAGGACAACACGCCACAGAGGTATTGGACGCCAGTACACCGCCCCCGAATCAGTTAGCGTTGCTCCATACTGATGACCCAGAAAGGACAGGCACGATCAGACGAACCAACGTTGTTTTCAACAAGCCCCTAGATGCCCCTTTTCCGATCAGGACCGATCGTTTTCCCAGAGGGAGATCGACAAGTCGAGGCCCCAGAAAAAGGAAATATTCGCAGGACAGGTACGGGCAACAGAAAAAAGCACTGAACTGACTGACTTGGTGTTTAATTACTCTAGCTATGTTTTATCTGACTCTGACTTATCACTACTGAACAGAGGGTTAAATTTCATTCCCTCACAACCAAGTATACCAGCAGAAACTTTTATTGATTTAAGACTGTTTGCTAGAAGGATTGCTATAAAAATGTTCTTTTCTAATAAGAAACCTTTGTATGTTAGTGATCGTAATATCATGACGCATGAATTTAAACGGAAAAGCACTTTTTCTCCCCAAATACCACCTATGGTAGAATGCTTTGTTAAATCTTGTGAAACTGACTTGTATAAGTTTTATTCTTCTAAACATGTTAGTAATAAGTTTTGTAATTTGAATAATAGTGAATTCAATTCACTAAAAGAATTACGGAACAACAAAGACATTCTAATTACTTCTGCTGACAAGGGAGGGGGTGTTGCACTGTTAGATAGAGTTGAATATATTAATAATATTGAAACTTCTCTTAGTTCTACCACCACCTATAAAGAACTTAATACAAAGCAGGTTTTGAATATTATCAATAGCATAAAAGACAATCTGTATGATTTACTTATGTGTCGTCAGATTAGCAGTGAAATGCATGAATTTTTACATGTTGAAGAACCGCTTATACCTATATTAAGGGGCTTGCCCAAAATACACAAGGATATTAGACCTATACCAATGCGACCTATAATCTCTGGGCGACATTGGGCTACTTATAATTTGTCTATATTCTTAGAAAAAGTTTTGAGACCTATTGTTGACAGAATTGATACTATTTTGAGAGATACACAACACCTTTTAAAAGATATAGAAGTGATTCAACAAAATAGAACAGGTTCTGACAAACCAATTCTGGTTACTTTGGATGTCTGTAACTTGTTCACTTGCATACCCAATGAATATGGGTTGCAAGCCATTCGAGAAATAATGGTTAAACAAAGTGGGTTCTCTGCAGATAGACAGATTCTTGTTAGTCAACTGTTGGATATTGTGTTACACAACAATATATTCATATTCAATCACAAGCATTATTTGCAGACATGGGGTGTCGCCATGGGCACCCCATGCGCAAATTCCTATGCCAACTTAGTCCTATATTTTTGGGAAACTAACTTTTTATTCAATAATGTCTGGATGAGAAAGATATGTTTCTATAGAAGATTTGTTGATGATGTGATATTATTTTGGACAGGAACAATAGACGAATTACAGGAGTTTGTCATCTACTTAGAATCAACTACAGAATTTCTTAAATTTACTTTAGAATACTCTAGAAATAGCATCAACTTCTTGGATGTGAGCTTATATTTCAATAAAGAAGGTGCTTTAACTTCCAAACTTTTTAGGAAGAAATGTTGGAAAAATAGCATCTTAGAACAGAGTAGTATGCATCCTAGACATACTTTCACAGGGATAGTGAAAGGTCAATTTTCTAGATTAACCAAGATTTGTCAAGACCCTTTGATACTTGAGGAAGAAGCGGATAACATGGAACGTATTTTTTCAGATAGAGGGCATAATTTGAATTTAGTAAAGAGTATAAGAGAGAGCATTATACCTTCATCCAAAAGAACAAATAATAATAACTTGATCCCAGAAGATAAAATATTGAAGAGACAGGATATTAGACATAGGAATTTTGAATGTGTAACAGAATACAATAGATGGGGTTATAATAATGAGAAGATTGTCTATTGTTTGAAGTATTCTAACGATAATGCTGAGATCAGAAAAATTATAACCAAGCATTGGAATATGTTAACCATGATAGAAGAAGTTAGAACTCTAGTGGGTCATAAACCTACCTTTATTTTCAGGACATGTGACAATCTGAAAGATATATTTTTGAAACACCTAAATTACAATATGGGTGATGTTAATGACCCATTACTAGGTACTTTTCCATCCAGTAAATGTAGCATGTGTAAGTTCATTACAACTACAGAATGCTACAGACACCCTGAAGGTTTCTTTGAGTTCAAACCAAGAGGGTATAATGATTGTAACAGTGCAAACTTGATCTATATGGCTAATTGTACATCATGCCCATCCTTTTATATTGGCTTGACTAAAAGAAGATTAAAAGAACGTATTTATAACCACACTTACGATATTCGCAAGAACAATGAATTGAATGCCTTAGCCAGACATATCAATGTAAATTCTACACATGAATTCAGATTCAGAGTCTTGCAAGTATTGAAAATGAACGTCAGAATGGGGGATAATATTAATCATCTAGCTAGACTAGAATTAGATTGGATCCTGAGAACTGGGGCACATAGGGAACCTGGGATTAATAATTACATTTCTTTAAAACCTATTTTGGAACAGAGATAGTGTTCTCAGGTTGTTTTCGTTATGTGTTAACTATAAGAAATTTGTTTAGTTTCAACTCTTAACTTTGTATGAGATTTTAGAGTTGCTTACAACATCATAGCAATATTAGTAATAATGTATCAAGTTGATCAATGAAATTTATTTATATTATGGTCATCTTTGGTACTAAGCATTAAGGGCATAGATCATATTTTTATATATATATTTTTTAAGTGTTTATATTATAGTTAGATTGATTTATGGTATTTTACACTTCTAAATGTTTTGTTATGGAAGTAATGAACACTGAGAGTCTATGTAGAAGGACATATGAAATAAACCGGAAACGAATATATAACAGCATTTTCTTATACACTGTCTATAAGGCAGTTTCATTTTTCCGTATAGCATCTGAAATAAGAAAGCTATTTTTACTTCTTTGAGTCGTGATTCTTGTGTTCGATTTATATGTTTTATTTTATTTTATTTTATGATAGGCAATGTATCACCTGTTTTCTGGACACACATTGGTTTATGATTGTTCATCTTGTTTTTGATATTATTTTTGATATGTATACCCCCATATTTACATACTTTTATATTTTAGATATTCTTGGAATTGAATTGAGATATTATGGGTCTTGGTGTTACGCTGTTATGCTTTGTTTTACTTGAATCAAACGGGAAATTCGTTACTTATGCTTTGATCGTGTGTTTGTGCTTTGAACATCATTGTTACTGTTGATAATCAATTATTGTATTACACTATGAATTTCTGTAGTGAAATTTGAGACATTTTAATGCAACATATTTGATTATTATAGTGCACTGTTGATGAGTGAGAACAACGGTTTCAGTATACACGAGAACTGAAGAATTAGGTGTATGAAACCCGTGTATTTATACATATGTATACATAATGTCTTTCTTTATACATATACATATATGGTTTATATATATACATATACATGTTTTTTTACATTTTTATATCTATATACATATATATTTTTATTTGTTAGATTTCATATATTTTTTATATATTTTATACATTTTTATTAGTGATACCGTCATATGGATTATTTTTAGTTGTTGTTAAGATGACATGTATTATATTTTATATATACATCATATAGTTTATGTATTAGATTTACATATCAGATTCATATATTTTTATACAATTTGGCATTATTTATAGTGTTTATGCTACGCCCAAATGTTCAGAGGTGTAATCATACTACTTCAGATATAGCCTCATGTTTTTCGTCACTTGACGGTTAAAAACTGAAGAAGACGCTGCATGCAACATGCTGTTAGTAATTATACTCTTCTTTTTTACACTGCCATGGCACATTTATTCTGATACATTTTTTATATATTGGCGCTATTTTTTATATATTGGCGCTATTTGGAGCAGTGTAGGCTTCCAACTGAAGAAGCTAAGGTTGTTTTAGACAAGCGCACCATGAGATTAAAACGACACAAACTGTCTCAGAGAAGCATGCATTAGACAGATTTACAGTGATTCCAAATCCTAAAAGTCACACTTCTTTTTGCTAAGATCTCAATGTGTTGACAGCTGATGATGTCTGAGAATTACAGTTTTGGATTTGTTTTTTGTGTGTGCTGTCGTGCAACAGATGGAGTAATCAAATACTTAGTGGACAGGTTTTTTCAAGTTGAAATAATAAATGAAGTTGTATTATGAGCATTATGCTATGCATTGGTTTTATGAAGCTAGCAGCATGATTGGGTTATTGACAAGTTAATGGGTTAAGCATCAATTTAATTTGATTTAATTTAATTTAAATAATTAATTGAATTGTGGTTTGCTTTTCATTGGTTCTTATTTACTATATAAGAAGCGTTTCATTATTGTTTCAATAGATCTGATGAAGCGTGCACAGTGCACGCGAAAGCGCTTATCTCTTTTTTGTTCATGTGTCGTTTGGAATAAAGTTAGAATTTTATCCTCACTTCTCGTGGTGTATCCTTGAAGTTTTCATTTTGGATTGTCATGCTTCATTGCTCTTGCTGAAGGATACTTTGGAAATATAGCGGTATTGCTTTTCCATAAAACTGAATGTATCTAACAACTTTTTCTTTTGCAGAGTATTCTGTGAAAATATTCCATCAGTTATGAGACGTGTCTGCTTTAGTTTTATTTTTTAACTTGATTAATTTATTCTTTTGCATTCATGGAATTTAATTTATGACTTAGAACTCTTTTATTAACTCTTTGCAACTGTTGAATTAACTATTTAGTTTTATTAGTCATTTTATACCAAAAGATTAGAGATAGACTAATATCTATAAGAGACAAGAACTATGTGCTACTGAAAGTGTTATTTTGTGCTAAAAATATACAGTTTCAATGTCATTTTAACCATAACATTGTGGTTATATCTCTGAACTGCCTATTGACAGTTGACAGTGAAGTGAACATCTTAAAGTACTGAACTGAGCTTTTAATAATTGAGGATTTAAAAACCATGTTTATACACTGAAGACTGCTATTTACATATTAGTCCATTAGCTGCATGAGTACAATATTTTAATATAATTTTCCTCTAACTGGGGTAACCAGTACTGGTACAGATAAAATGGTGGTCCAAAAAAACAATGATAAAATTACAACTAGTGATAAAATTACAACTCGACAAATTACTTTTGAACTTGTTACTTTACAATGTGTTCTTATGCAGTATATATTTACACATACTGTTTGCTATTCATGCATTTCAATCTAGTAGATACCCTAGACCCATTTTTAAACATGGTTCTCTACACATACTCATTGCTAGACATTAATTTCATTTGTACTGAATTCTTCTGTGTTTGTAAATACAATGACTGTAAAGTACATTTAGTCCAATCTTACAAATGTAGTAACATTAATATCAAGCAAAATCTTGGAAGATTCTTATGTCTTTTTAGAATTATCTAGTGGAACTGACACCAGAGGTGACTACATACCCCAACAATTAGAAACATTCATGCTTTTTGCATACCAACATTATCTTGCTAAAACATATTAAAAAATTACAGTAATGTTTCTCTTTCGGCTTTTCCCAGTTAGGGGCCGCCACAGCGGAACTCCGGTCCGCTAATGACTGGCAGGGGATTTTTATAGTGCCGAGTATCCAGCCTGGGGTCCAACCTTCACGGAAGGCCACCCATTCATGCACGCACCTATCTGCATGTCCTTTATGTCACGCAACCTGTCATCTGCTTACCAGTATTTCTAATGCATTAATACCTGTTTTCTCCTCCCCCCTAAAAGAGTATTGCCAAGAAGGAATGAGATATTATTTTCTTTCCTGTAGCTTTATTTCAAACTCTTTTGAAGTACTGCTTATACAGTCAATGCAAAACTGAGAAAGTACCCCTCCCCCTGTAGTATTGCAGTATTGTTTATTTGCTTTATGCTGTGAGAATAGAATGTATGCCAGCCCAACACTTTGGTTATACATTTGCTTTATTAGGTTATAACAAACGATGAACCTTTGTCTGATTTAGTAATTTTTGGCCATTTCCAATGACAAAATATATATTTTTATAAAGCTTTTGCTGTTTACTACTACTAGTAGGTATTTATACCCTCCTGCGTAATTTATGTGAACTGTTTGTATACTATAGCCCATCTGCTGGCTGTACTTGATGTAACTGAGTTTTTTTTTCTTTTAACATTTACCTGCAAAAAGATTATCAATGACATGCATGCACAATTGCGTCATTTTATTACAATTACCAAATAGTGCTGCATGTGAACATTTAACAATTATGTTTTAATAACAATAATGTTTTAGAAAAACTCAAGCCACTTGTCTGGCAATCAGTCTTGTTTTTTACCTTATCTGTCCAACATTTCCTGCAACTATTCATCCAGTCTGGGAAGGTCTGAGCTCACATTTTAGACTCTGTACACAATAGTTAACTCTTTTAGCATTTTCTTCTTCTTTTTTTTAATCATCTGTTAATACACTTGCAGCTTGATATTAGAATACAGTTATAAAACACTTAGTATTATATTTGCGATTTGCATAACTATGCATTTATTCTACATAAATAGACATTATTTTACAATTAGCTTACATATTTTTAAACTTGGATTTCAGTATTTTTTTATTTAACTGCAAGACTGCTTGACTAATACCATCTGTGATTTTATTTCCTTTTAAAATTGTCCAGCAGAGCTTTTAACTGTTTGGTGTGGTGTTACTATAACATTATAAAAACAATTGTAAAAAACAAAATAAATATTAGCTTAGCTAACACAAGTTTATATTTACATTCTTTATATTTGCTGTTGTCTGCCTTCATTCTTGTGCATTTTAACAGATGTACTTTAGATGAAAAGGAAACACATGCATGTCAGTCTTGTGACTTCAGATCTTTACTGTTATTAACTACTCTTATTTGATTTTTATTCATTAGAACTGTTTTGTTTACCTTTTGACTGTGCTATGAGAATGGCAGTCATACGCTCTACTGTAGTACTGATAAATATCTTGCTTTAATTGAATGAAAGTAAAGCATTTGATAATGATTTGTCCTTACATCAGATCCTGACATGTATGTTTAACCATTTTCAAAACATAACATATTGTAAAATATATCTTTTTTGTACAGCTCAGTTTTAGTTTCCTGCTCTTTTGCAATGTTTTCTTAAGCTCAGTTGTTGTATGCAGGAAGTCAGTCTCTGTCAGTTCAGCTAATTTATTTTCTTTATCCTGTAACTGCTGTTCAAGAGTTTCCTGTAATGCTACACTGCCTTCTTGATATTTTTCAGTAACCTGTTCTGATGAATCTAAAACTCCTATGCACTTTGGAAAAAAATGTTTGTATAACTTGTCTAGAGTTTCTTAACTCACTGTGTCTGCCTTTAATAGTTTATTAAATTCAAGATTTACTAGAGTTTCTGTCAGTAACTGATTTGACTGTTAGTATAACTCTGAAATAAACCTTTTACATGTGGTGACAGGGAGTATATTAACATTTCCTGGTTCTTTACCATTAAAATGTTTGTCTGTACAGTTTAACCTTTGAATAATGGCATGCACTGCATTTTTATGACATTGTACACAAAAAGCAGTTTCATATGATTTACACAATAAACATTTGTCATACCAAACATGGTATTGTTTCAGATACTAGTCAAATATTGTAATACATTTGTATAATGCCCTACTATCAACTTGCCCTGATAAGGTTTTACATTTGCTAATATGCTATGTATCCCAACACTGTATTGTGTTATAATCATCTCTACTGGCATTCATACTCTATGTAACACAGAAAAATTTCTTACCACTCAACAGGGAGGCAGATGGCCAGGCTGTTTTACTGTAGATGGTTGAAAAGTCTCTGTAGTCACTTGTGATGTTGGTAAAACAAAACTCGCAGTTTCAGTCTTGTACTTTGCTTGTTTATCTTTTTTGGAGAATTTATGGCACTGCTTACTTTCCTGCACTGAGTCTCACTCTGGATTCAGACGTCAGAGAGACTGTACTTTTGCAAACTATAGAAACTGTAGAAAACTGAAGTATTCAACAAAAATGTTAAGTTACTGTGCTTTTACTAGAGTGACATTATACAAGGCATCACACTCTCCCTGTGTTCAGATATAGGCTAGGGTCATGACTGAAAAATTGAATTTATTAAGGTGCTGCTTCTGTGCTGTGCTGTGCCATACTGGAAAGTGCTGGACAGGACTCAAAGTCTTTCTAAGACACAAAGTCTTGCTGGCTGTTTACTGCTGAATCAGAGACACAGAGTTTTGCATGACTGCAGCTGTAGTCTGTTTAAAGGGTCTATATTAAAAGAATGAATAATCAAAATTGCGAACGCTCAGATGAGCGAAAATGCAGTAACTCGAGGTTTTTTTTTTATTGCAGTACAGTGAAGATCGGAATATTTGCCCTTTCTTCACTGTAGTTTGATCTTGGAGTTGGAATATATATATTTAGCAGGGTGGGTGAGGGGCACAGCCCCCCACAGTAATGTTTTCAAGTTGCTGCATTTTCACTCATCTGAGCGTTCGCAGTTTTGATTATTCATTCTTTTAATATAGACCCTGTTTAAAGCACCAAATTGCACATTGACAAACAAATATGTGCATAGGTTCATAGGTTCATACTAGGCTATCTGCCCTGGGGCATTTATAAGCCTAGCCCGATTGTGTTTGGCTTACGCCACCCCTTGATTTGAGTATACTGTGCCCTTTTTAAAGTTTAGTTTACTGTGCTTCTGTCTAATAGTGACACGGAAGTAATCCCTGGGACAAACCTACGATCCCCCATCCACACATCAAGATTCTTCTTGAAGAGAGTCAGTGAGGTGCTCTGCCTAACATGAATTGGAATTCTATTCCAGAGCGAAGGGAGCCTCTGGGTTATGAATTTGTCCCTCCAGCATGTTCTATTTATTTCTGTGCTGAGGTTCAAGTCCCTCGAGCGCGTGGCTCTAAGGGATTTAGATTTACTGAGGTGGAGCATGTCCATTAATTATGGGTTGGACATAGCTTTATATGTCAGGCATAGATCGCCTCGAAGTAGGCGGTATGCAACTGAGTAGAGCTGGAGTTTTTTTAACCGAGCAGCATATGGCATCTGTTTGAGTCCCTTGATCCTCCTGGTGAGGTACTTTTGGGGTCTTTCTAATTGCTGCAGGTGTCGGGTAAGGTACATCCCAAAGGGGGCATTGTATTCTATGATGGGCCTGATGAGGGATGAATAAAGGGGCACGATTACCTCTCTTGATCTAGATGTGAATCCTTTCATGATGAGGTGGGCTATGTAGAAGGTCTTTCTAACCACTTTGGCAATGTGGTTGTCAAAGGAGAGATTGCTATCAACTTGGGTCCCCAGATCCCTAATTACTTTCTCTGTACTTAATGGGTTACCACTAGCAGCAAAATACTATTTCACTGTAAGCACGGTTACTAATAAATAACTTTTTTATAACAAACAAGACGTATGACTGTAGTTTACAAATTTAATGCACAAAGTTTTTCCTTCACAACTGATATGGACGATGGATTTATGGCTTTTCTTTCTCCGGTTACCTCGGAACATAAGTTCCTACAAAATACCTCTAACATAGTTTAATATAAAGTCTTATAAACCCTTTTGTCATGCACTTCAATTCCTGTTTTTCTCTTGGTATCTTTTTTGGGCTTTTGTGGGAAATCACGTAATGTCTGTTTTTAGACTTTTCTTTTGTTCTTTTGTGAAACCATTTACGCACTTCTGCTGATGTGAGAATTTGCCTTTTAATATTGCTTTCTGTTAATTCTATAAAAAGCCATATCCATTTATCTGTGAGGAATTACAGCAAGCTTTTTTTAATATTGAGACAAGCATGTCTTTTAAAAAATATTTTGAGGAAAACATGTACTACTGATATAAAAACATGTCCATTGACAGAAGTCTGCAAGGAAACATCCATGAGAAACACACTGCTCAGGAAATATCTTGTGCCCATTAATAGATCTGCATACATGAGAAAAACATGTAATACTTGCTTTCCAGAGTTGCTTTTTATGCTTTTTTCTGATGCTGTGAAGAAGAGAAGCATGTCTGTTATACATATAATATGGATGCCCATTTTATATTACTAAACATTCCTAAACATTACTAAACCTACATTCAAGCAAACGTTTTATTCTATGCTTTATCTTTCAGCATATTTACAACAGAATTAATTTAAATCTTTTATTCACTGTTGAACACACTTTCACACACTTTAACACATTTTAAAAGTTTTGTGAAAGTATTTAATACAAAAAAGTCAAGAATCCCCATTTCATCTTAATGGTTGTTATCATATTAAAATACATCTATGACTCTCTATAAATTCCATCTTTGCCTTGCTTATTTCTCTAATGAGCATATTTCTAGAAAGTGGTAATTACATTGTTTAAGACAATAAATAAACACAGAAACAAATACATTCATGCATATATACATACATACAGACTTATATAAATAAATAAAATCCAGGGATGGTAGCCATTTTCACAACTGAGGAGCAAATTGGCCTTGACTAGAGCCATGTTAAATTCATACATATTATACTATTTAATAGGAAGGCAAGTGACATTTTTTTGAATGAATTAACAACTCTATGCAGCTATTCTGTATAATGACATTTCATTATTGTGTTTTCCAGAATTCATTAATGGTGTCCTTTGAAGAAAGTCTAAGAGCATAACAACTTAAATCATATGTCCATGGCCAGAAATATTGCAAGTGTTAGCTGAGTTGAGTGGAACTAAAAAGACTGACAGCATTTATGAACGTTTGTGGCACAGTATAACATGGCACAGATATCCCAATATTCACAGAAATGTACAGTAGTAACAGTTGCTCAACACTTTAGTATCACCATGATATACAGGATATTGGATATGGCCTCCATATTTAGAATTGTGTAGGTACCTATTGAGAAATTTGTATAATATCCATTTAAGGTCTTTATGCGTGGTTAGGTGAAGGTGACAGGTATACTGGGCACCATCTGAAAATAGTAGGACTGCACCCACTATGCCTGTCTGATGAGGAGCACTGAAAATACTGAAGGTTTTGGTTAATAAAAGCAGTGAAACACTTTATTTTATTTATTTACTTTTTGTACATAGTCTTAAAATATCTGTGGATAATATTCAGTGTAGATACATGCAGTCATCTACATTTTGTGTGTGTGTGTGTGTGTGTGAGACAGAAGGGATATTTATATATGCAGCAAGTACAGAAGCATTTTGGGTAAGACATGAGGAAGAGGCAATGTACTCCCATTTATGACATATCCAGGCTCTAAAAAAACTATTAGTTCCAACCCTGTTTATGTACATCTTTGATGTCTGTTTAGGATGAAAGTCACACACACACATAAAAAAAAAAGAACAGAAAGAAAGAAAGAAAAAGAAAATAACTGTGGGTCTCATACAAATATGCACTGATTCCACCATTAATATGCCATAAAAATCATCATTTTACAAAAATAACATAACTGTTCCTGACATTCATAAATAGACTGTGATCCAGCATCCTGAAAATTCTACAGTGGGACTTCATGCAGTTATATAACCTGCCTGGCAAGTACACTGCAATGGAGTTTAAAGCCATACCAACATGAGAAAATTTATTGAATTTAAAGTTTTGTAGCCGTAATAATGAAAGTCTTCTTCTTTTTCTTTCAGCTTTTCCTGGTTAGGGGTCACCACAGCAGATAATCTGTCCACTCATGATTGGCAGTGGAGTTTTTATGGTATCGAGTTGCCAGCCTGGTGCCCAACCTTCCACAGAAGGCACACACTCAAACCTAGGGCCAATTTAGAGTGCCCAATCCACCTATTGCATGCCTTTGGGATGTGGGAGGAAACTGGAGCACCCGGATCAAACCCACACAACCACAGGGAGGACATGCAGACTCCACACAGAAGGCACCCCAGCTGAGAATCGAACCAAAGAACCTCTTGCTGTGAGGTGGCAATGCTAACCGCTGCACCACCATGGCCACACCATAATAATGAAAGTCTAAATGTACAAAATTGCAATTTCTTTCTTTTAGTTATGTTACACTGCTCCAAAGTTAGGCATCAAAAGTTGTTACATTTTAATAGTGAAAAATTGTATCTTACAATGTATCTAGTCATGACTATCACAGCTTGTACAGGCTTTCTTCGATATGTTTGTGTGCTGCAGACTTGTAAAACAATGCAAAATCCATACAGTTGCTGCAAAGTTATGAAACTGTTGCAAAGTAATGTTATCTACATGAAAACTCTGTATTTACTTTGCAGATTTCTAGCATGTATATCAGAGACCTATTTTATAGTTGATGCATGAAAAACTATTGCTCCAGAATAGCAGTTTTGGAATGTGTTTCTTCCCTTGCATAGTGCGAATTCTGAATCCATCTGCTCCACTACTGAAAAGGTAGTTTTGGGAAGAGGAACTTGGATCTTGGAATTTGGGCTGTGCACATACACCAGTGTTTTTTATATGTACTAACTAAGTTTACAACAATTTGCAGTTATTGTAAAATATGCTTTTTTGTTGCTTTGAATTTGCTCACAGGTCAGATATAGGGAAATCTCAGAATGAGTGTATGTTTTAAGTAGTTTGCAAGAAGTAATGTACCCCCTGCAAAATCAGTTTTTAGTTCAAAATTTCATGCAGTTATCCTTGCTTATGTCTGTTTACATGTCTACTTTCAGATTTTTTTTAATTTCAAATGGCATTTGACAATTTGAAATGAAGTTATATAATGTGCATGTTTTCAGTTCAAAATGTCTATGATACATTTGGTTGTAAGTGTTGAAGTTGTATTTTTTAATGGAAACTCACTTTAGCATGGCAGTGATATATGCACTGATGTCACTGCAGTGCAACCATGGAGGCTATGTGTCTGTGTGTATATATATATATATATATATATGTTCATAGATTAGTACTAAGCTAACTGCCCTTGCAAGCCATTTTAAGCCTAGCCAGTTATCCCTTGGGAGACTCAAACCCTGCACCTTGTGTTTGTAAGGCAAACACTTTAACCATTAGGCCACCCTCCCAACCCTGGTCTGGGTCTACTTTGTTTCTTTGAATCTAATTTCACCAAATTTAATTTCACCCCGACCACATCACTGAAAACACAAATTACTGGCAACTCACTTTATCTTTCTTTCTATATATCTATAGAGAGATTTTGAGTTATTATGGTATGAAAAACAGGTTCAAGGAGAACTTAAAACCAGAAAGAAATAAAAAAAGAGAGAGAAAGAAAGAAAGCATGCTGAACAGAAAAATTCACAATATAATAAATGGATTGATACATGCATTGCTGGGTAGAGCAATAACAGGCAGCAGATATCATGGCACACTTGGGACTGAAAGATCTTTTGACTTGCTATTCATAGCAGTCTAATTGTGTGATAATATCTATACAGTCCATAACCCAGCTTGTGTTATTGTTTAAACTAAATGTATCTATCTATCTTTCTATCTATCTATGGATATATGTCAATGCACTGAAAAATCAACACATCAAAATGCAACTGATTGACCACAATCGGTGGAGTAGTTGCAGATCTAAAATAAAAATAAAATTAAAAAAAAAACATTGCTTTTGTAGGGTGGCAACCCCCTGTCCACCCACAGCCCATGCAAATTGTCTATACCTGCTCTTAGATAACACCACAGTAGGAAAAGAAAAAAATCCCTGATTCCAACTGTACTGTGATATCCCAGAGAAAAAGAGATGGCACATTTGATCTCCTCCTCTCTCAACTAGCCCTTACACACTTCATATTAAATAAACCTATTTTCTGCCCATCCATCTCATCTATCATCACCTATTATATCCCAAGCACTCCCTCTGGAACTCTGACCAATTATTCTTGAATATCTATAAACTTAAAAGATCTATAGGCCACAGCCTATACAGTTGTACAGTGGCCTTAGCCTGGAACAGAATCCCCTTAGACATCAGTTCCATACCAAACTGTCACAATTTCAAAACACTACTAAAAGAAAGACTCATTAACACCTGTCTCTGTTCCTGCCTTAACCATGCCTAGTGTCTCCATAATTCCACTTCACAACCCTTCTTAGTCTGCCAGTAACCATTTCTTCCTCTCTCGTTCCCTTTCCCACTTGGATACTAGCTCTCCTCCTATTTTCCTCACCCCTACTGACTATACTGCCCTACCGCCTTCTGTCACACTGTCTATTATTCCCCTTCCCACTTTCCGTATTCACCTCCCCACTATCACTACTATTCAAAAACTTTCATATTCTTCTCTGTATCCCCTTTTCTCTTTAGTAACCTATAAATGCAACCCTTTTAGCTCATATATTTTCATTAAATAATGTACCTAATTTATTCTGTCTCCTCTGTATCATGCTTTCACCTAACTATCTGTAGCTATAAACCAATTTGCAGTTTAACTTGTCTGTTCTCAATGTACAGTCCAATTATACTTGTTTTAATCAATCCTAATGACATTGAAACTTAATTGTATTTGCAAACTCTTGTTTTATATTATTTAATTACCCTGCTAATTGATGCTGCTAACATCTTCACTGTATACTTATCTAATTTTTTACATATTTGAAGCTTTTCTCCCTGGGACTCTGCTGAAAATAGGCTTCCACCCATTTGGACTTTTCCCAGTCAACAAATGTCAACTAACTAACTAACTAACTAACGAACTAACTAACTAACTAACGAACTAACTAACGAACTAACTAACTAACTAACTAACTAACTAACTAACTAACTAACTAACTAACTAACTAACTAACTAACTAAAATGTTTTCAGTTTGACAAGTTGTCTTTCAATAATGTATGCATAATCCCTATATATATATAGGTAGGTAGATAAGTATATCTATTCATATCTATCTATCTATCTATCTATCTATCTATCTATCTATCTATCTATCTATCTATCTATCTATCTCTCTTATCTATCTATTTGTCCTTATAAGTGCAGTGGGTATGACTGTACATTTGTTAGATTTAATGTGTTCTTTGGAGGGTTGTTTATTGAACTGACAGTTATCTCAGGATGCCAGCTACTTTGTGTGCAGGATCACCATACAGTGGGGAGTGGGATATTGCCCTTTCTCTACTGTTTTGCTATCTCGGAGTTGGTAAATATAATTTGTAGTGGGTGTGTGGGGTGCATTGGCTTGCCTCCTGCAAGAAATGTTTTTCTTTTTCTTTTTTTTTAAATGTATTATTGTATGCACAGAGATTTGTGCTCACCCCTTACTTACTGATTTGTTGACTGAGTTTCAACTGTTTGCAGTTGATGTAGATGGCACACACACATACACACACACACACACACACACACACACACACACACACACACACACACACACACATATATATATATATATATATATATATATATATGGTGGAAACAAATCCCAATGCGGAGCTCCAAATATTATTATGCTGTGTCCAAATAAAGGCAAAGTTCAATCTAAAGGAAGTTCAATGCGCATATAAAACCAATATCAAATCCAAGCAGTATCTTAATGTTCAGTGTGCTGTAAACCATCCGTTAATCGTAAAACGACAATCGAAGAGCAGTTTCAGGATTGAAAAAATAGAATCACTAACATAAGTCCAAGCATAAATGTTCAAAGTACACCTTAATTTTCGTCAGCAAATAGTAATATATTCACGTAGCAGCAAAGCACATAGACCATACGGTTCTGTATTAAGATATAAATTCCTTTATTCTGGTAAGCGCTTTCGCGGTGTGACCCACCGCTTCCTCAGACAAACACAAAATGATCGTTTAACACTTATATACATTTATAAAAACAAATCAACCTATCATTCTATCTTAAAACAGAGTCTCACCTCATTAAAAGCACTGTAAAGGCAGGTAAATCCATGTCCCTGATCGGAACCGGAAGTTACATCACATCCTATGTGTCGGATGCCAGATGCATAGCCTGCATGTAAAAGCAAAAAATAAAAAATAAAAATATACAGAGATCTATCCATTTTGTTTTAATGAACATCCGCAACTACACATGCAGCCTTAGATACCTTAGACCCAAGAACATCTACCTTGGTTGTAGTTATAATAATAAGTAACAGGTCATAGACTTCCATGGCTACTTATAGCACACATACTGTTTGATTAAACTGTTGTTACAATGCACTTGTTGTTTGCTGGATGATAGCACTGTTTACATACATCGATTACCAACAGTCTCACTAAGTTTGTTCTATATCTAAATGGCGTGATTCTGAACAGATAAATAATACGATGTATTCTTGTCTAACAAGTTGGAATACATAAAGTTTAAAACCAAGCTGAACCAAACTAGACAAAAAACTATGTTCATCAAGATCTGAAATATGCTATCTGTAAGATGCTATCAGGATTGAAGTACATATGTAAATGTATGCATTACTAGATATTAGTCATAAATACTTCTCAACTGACTAAATAAATAAATAAATAAAATCTCTAAATGTTAAAATGCATAGTGAGATTAAAGCAATAAAAACTCTAATTATATGAACATTCAGAATCTAATCTTGATGTTGTAAAAACTATGCATTATATACATGTATTAAATAGAAAATATGTAGCAAGTATGCCGAATAAGAAATAGTATGTTACATAGCAAGTTGTAGGAATTAAACATATGAACTGATTGAGGATGTAAGTGTATGTAATGGGAAATATGCTGGGAATGTAGCAGAAAATTAGATGCATAGTAGGGAAATGAAACAGCAAACTGTCTGAGCATATCACGTCCTGTAAGATCAAATAGGATGTAAATATTGTGTACAGAACTTAACGTAAACTCCTGCTTTTGAGGTGGGGTTTAAGTGAGACTGTATCATTGAGGCCCATGCCCCTGTGGGCCCCTAATCTGCGGATCCAGCGAAGTTCTGCATCCTCTGTTCTGGTAGTGATGTTACCTAAGCGTATTGTGGGTGTTTCTATATGTAGTACCTGAAATACAAAGACATGATCCAGACCTAAATTAAGCATGTGTCTGGCCAATGCGCTGCTGTTATCTTTCCTATTCAGACAGTAATAATGATCTCTGATGCGCTCCCTTAATGTACGATTGGACTTCCCAAAGTAATAACAGAAACAGGTGTTGCAGTGGGCTACATAAACTATGTTTCGACTTGTACAGGAGGCATCAACTCTCAATTCCCAGAGTCTACCACTCTCCGGGTGTCTGAAATAATGTGACTCGTCCACATAACAGCACTGTGGACAAGTACCACATCTGGATGTTCTTTCAAAGCCTGTTAATGGCATTTTTAAAGTATTGCCATGGCAGAGAATTTGTTTTAAGTTGGACATATTACTAAATGTAAACTTCGGATGTGGTCCAACTATTGCTTTTGTGTTCTCATCACATAATAGAATATTCCAATTCTTTGAAATCACATCTTTAAAAATGTTAATGTTATTACTATAGGGTACAATTATATGCTCAAACTCCATGTTGTTGATTGTTCTGGATCGAACATGTACATGTTCTGAGAAATAGGGTTGTGCTCTCTCATTTCTAAGATCGTCCATATTAGAATATACCCCTCTTATTTCATTTATAGTGTAGCCCCTATCAACTAGTCCCGTCTGTAACACTTCCAATTCTTTCTTATATTGTGTGTGCTGACTAGAAAGTCTGGATAGATGCATTGCCTGTCCCTTAATCACATTCCTGAAAATCTCTGGATTGTGCATACTATCTCTGTACAAAAACGAAGGCTTATAGCATGCCTTTCTGTGGACACTTGTACTAAACTCTCCGTGTCTCTGCTGTATCCGTACATCAAGGAAATCCAATGTCTGCCTGGAGTATTTGAGAGTAAATCTAATAAAATCAGTAGCTTCATTTAGATGGGAATGAAAGTCCAATAAGCTCTGTATTGATCCTTGCCAAAGAAAAAAGAGATCATCAACAAATCGCTTAAAGTATACTATTTCCTTGACATCTCTAATGTACCTTTCTTCAAATTCTGCCATAACCAAGTTGGCGTAGCTATTGGCACAACTGGTGCCCATAGCTACGCCACTGGTTTGTCTATAACAGGTATTATTGAAAATAAATTTATTATTTTCCAAAACCATTTCAACCAGAAAACACAGAAAATCTATCCTAGTTTGTGTAAATTCTGTTTTTTTAGTCAAAAAAGATTTGAGAAAGGCCAATCCTTGGGCATTAGGAATGCATGTGAAGAGCGAAACTACATCCATAGTTACTAGTATTATGTTATCAGATGTAGGTAAATCATTGACTTTGAAATATAGGCTCTTCAGAAATTGCTCGGTGTCACGTAAAACTGGTGGATGATCTACAAGACATTTTTTGAGCTGACTGTCCAAATATATGGACATGGGCTCCATTAACCACCCTGCTCCAGAGACAATGGGTCTAAATTCTGGGGTATGGGGGTTCTTGTGAATTTTTGGTAGCCCATTTATTATGGGTATTAATGGGAACTCAACCTTAAAGTAGGAAAAAAGGTCTTCAGTAATGAGACCTAAAGTCTTACTCTCTTCCAGAGCGTTTGCTATCCTATCCTGTATATTACAAACATCATTGAAGGAAATTGTTTCGTATGATCCACTTTCTAGTAGCTCTATCATTTTTGAAAAAATAATATTCACTGTCTAACACAACAATAGGGCCTCCTTTGTCTGCCGCCCTCACGATGATGTCTTTATTTTGTCTCAATTTAAGGAGAGCCTGATTCTCCTGCCGTGTTAGATTATTCCTTGTAGGTTGCGAATCAGTATACGTAACACCGAATGAGGAAATTGTGTTGAATTCTACAGTTAATAGACTCAAAACAACAGGGGGCTCCAGTAACACCTTGTCAGGAGCCGTAAGGAGGAAGATCCAGCTGGATGGACAAAGCAATACGGATTTTCCATTTCCCATCAGAGGGAACAGGAAACGATCACTAGATATAGACAACAACTACGGAGCGAAGAGGAAAGAACCTCCACAACAACAACGGACATTACAGAAATACTGGAATTCCAGTCTGTGAGTCAGACAAGTGATCTACAAAATGAGCATACGTTGAGTCCAAGAACATCTTTGGTCCACAATATATCCAAATACAATTTATCAAACGATGAAGTTAGTGTCCTGAATAAGGGGCTGTCCTTTATACCTACAACCAATATGGACATCAGCCAAGCCCTTCTTTCGGTGAGATTGTTCATTCGGAGAGTCTCACTTAGATCCATGTATGGTTCCAATCAGGACAATTTGAGCCTCAATTCCACCACAGGTTTCAGAAAGAAAAGTATTTTCACACCACACCCACAACCCAATCTTGAAACCTTTATTAAAGTAGTTGAAGCACAATTGTATGATGAACTGACACGTTCGCAACCTACAAGGAATAATCTAACACGGCAGGAGAATCAGGCTCTCCTTAAATTAAGACAAAATAAAGACATCATCGTGAGGGCGGCAGACAAAGGAGGCCCTATTGTTGTGTTAGACAGTGAATATTATTTTTCAAAAATGATAGAGCTACTAGAAAGTGGATCATACGAAACAATTTCCTTCAATGATGTTTGTAATATACAGGATAGGATAGCAAATGCTCTGGAAGAGAGTAAGACTTTAGGTCTCATTACTGAAGACCTTTTTTCCTACTTTAAGGTTGAGTTCCCATTAATACCCATAATAAATGGGCTACCAAAAATTCACAAGAACCCCCATACCCCAGAATTTAGACCCATTGTCTCTGGAGCAGGGTGGTTAACGGAGCCCATGTCCATATATTTGGACAGTCAGCTCAAAAAATGTCTTGTAGATCATCCACCAGTTTTACGTGACACCGAGCAATCTCTGAAGAGCCTATATTTCAAAGTCAATGATTTACCTACATCTGATAACATAATACTAGTAACTATGGATGTAGTTTCGCTCTTCAGATGCATTCCTAATGCCCAAGGATTGGCCTTTCTCAAATCTTTTTTGACTAAAAAAACAGAATTTACACAAACTAGGATAGATTTTCTGTGTTTTCTGGTTGAAATGGTTTTGGAAAATAATATATTTATTTTCAATAATACCTGTTATAGACAAACCAGTGGCGTAGCTATGGGCACCAGTTGTGCCAATAGCTACGCCAACTTGGTTATGGCAGAATTTGAAGAAAGGTACATTAGAGATGTCAAGGAAATAGTATACTTTAAGCGATTTGTTGATGATCTCTTTTTTCTTTGGCAAGGATCAATACAGAGCTTATTGGACTTTCATTCCCATCTAAATGAAGCTACTGATTTTATTAGATTTACTCTCAAATACTCCAGGCAGACATTGGATTTCCTTGATGTACGGATACAGCAGAGACACGGAGAGTTTAGTACAAGTGTCCACAGAAAGGCATGCTATAAGCCTTCGTTTTTGTACAGAGATAGTATGCACAATCCAGAGATTTTCAGGAATGTGATTAAGGGACAGGCAATGCGTCTATCCAGACTTTCTAGTCAGCACACACAATATAAGAAAGAATTGGAAGTGTTACAGACGGGACTAGTTGATAGGGGCTACACTATAAATGAAATAAGAGGGGTATATTCTAATATGGACGATCTTAGAAATGAGAGAGCACAACCCTATTTCTCAGAACATGTACATGTTCGATCCAGAACAATCAACAACATGGAGTTTGAGCATATAATTGTACCCTATAGTAATAACATTAACATTTTTAAAGATGTGATTTCAAAGAATTGGAATATTCTATTATGTGATGAGAACACAAAAGCAATAGTTGGACCACATCCGAAGTTTACATTTAGTAATATGTCCAACTTAAAACAAATTCTCTGCCATGGCAATACTTTAAAAACGCCATTAACAGGCTTTGAAAGAACATCCAGATGTGGTACTTGTCCACAGTACTGTTATGTGGACGAGTCACATTATTTCAGACACCCGGAGAGTGGTAGACTCTGGGAATTGAGAGTTGATGCCTCCTGTACAAGTCGAAACATAGTTTATGTAGCCCACTGCAACACCTGTTTCTGTTGTTACATTGGGAAGTCCAATCGTACATTAAGGGAGCGCATCAGAGATCATTATTACTGTCTGAATAGGAAAGATAACAGCAGCGCATTGGCCAGACACATGCTTAATTTAGGTCTGGATCATGTCTTGGTATTTCAGGTACTACATATAGAAACACCCACAATACACTTAGGTAACATCACTACCAGAACAGAGGATGCAGAACTTCGCTGGATCCTCAGATTAGGGGCCCACAGGGGCATGGGCCTCAATGATACAGTCTCACTTAAACCCCACCTCAAAAGCAGGAGTTTACGTTAAGTTCTGTACACAATATTTACATCCTATTTGATCTTACAGGACGTGATATGCTCAGACAGTTTGCTGTTTCATTTCCCTACTATGCATCTAATTTTCTGCTACATTCCCAGCATATTTCCCATTACATACACTTACATCCTCAATCAGTTCATATGGTTAATTCCTACAACTTGCTATGTAACATACTATTTCTTATTCGGCATACTTGCTACATATTTTCTATTTAATACATGTATATAATGCATAGTTTTTACAACATCAAGATTAGATTCTGAATGTTCATATAATTAGAGTTTTTATTGCTTTAATCTCACTATGCATTTTAACATTTAGAGATTTTATTTATTTATTTATTTAGTCAGTTGAGAAGTATTTATGACTAATATCTAGTAATGCATACATTTACATATGTACTTCAATCCTGATAGCATCTTACAGATAGCATATTTCAGATCTTGATGAACATAGTTTTTTGTCTAGTTTGGTTCAGCTTGGTTTTAAACTTTATGTATTCCAACTTGTTAGACAAGAATACATCGTATTATTTATCTGTTCAGAATCACGCCATTTAGATATAGAACAAACTTAGTGAGACTGTTGGTAATCGATGTATGTAAACAGTGCTATCATCCAGCAAACAACAAGTGCATTGTAACAACAGTTTAATCAAACAGTATGCGTGCTATAAGTAGCCATGGAAGTCTATGACCTGTTACTTATTATTATAACTACAACCAAGGTAGATGTTCTTGGGTCTAAGGTATCTAAGGCTGCATGTGTAGTTGCGGATGTTCATTAAAACAAAATGGATAGATCTCTGTATATTTTTATTTTTTATTTTTTGCTTTTACATGCAGGCTATGCATCTGGCATCCGACACATAGGATGTGATGTAACTTCTGGTTCCGATCAGGGACATGGATTTACCTGCCTTTACAGTGCTTTTAATGAGGTGAGACTCTGTTTTAAGATAGAATGATAGGCTGATTTATTTTTATAAATGTATATAAGTGTTAAACGATCATTTTGTGTTTGTCTGAGGAAGCGGTGGGTCACACCGCGAAAGCGCTTACCAGAATAAAGGAATTTATATCTTAATACAGAACCGTATGGTCTATGTGCTTTGCTGCTACGTGAATATATTACTATTTGCTGACGAAAATTAAGGTGTACTTTGAACATTTATGCTTGGACTTATGTTAGTGATTCTATTTTTTCAATCCTGAAACTGCTCTTCGATTGTCGTTTTACGATTAACGGATGGTTTACAGCACACTGAACATTAAGATACTGCTTGGATTTGATATTGGTTTTTTATATGCGCATTGAACTTCCTTTAGATTGAACTTTGCCTTTATTTGGACACAGCATAATAATATTTGGAGCTCCGCATTGGGATTTGTTTCCACCATTTACGTTGGGCTTATCGTTTGGGTGCTTTTCTATATATATATATATATATATATATATATATATATATATATATATACATATATATATATATATATATATATATATGTGTGTGTGTATAGATACAGATATATATTATCCCCATGTGAAGTCTCGCAAGCTCATAGCCAGTAAAATTTATATTTATTGAAATCCATACCTCTGTTTATAAATTTATGACAACTCATACTGCCCAAAATACAAACCAGTTTCCTTTTCACTTTTTCAGTCTTGGTAAATAACAAAGCAGCCATTTAAATAATTCCAACACAATCATGTGAGAGTGATGCCAGCATTCTGTTTGTTAAGGCAAAGTGGGCTATAACAAAAAAAACTTTCTTTTTTCCATAAGATTAGATGGATATAATTTCTATTTTTTTTTTCAT
The DNA here is from genome assembly GCF_019279795.1 of Protopterus annectens. Classification (NCBI taxonomy): domain Eukaryota; kingdom Metazoa; phylum Chordata; order Ceratodontiformes; family Protopteridae; genus Protopterus; species Protopterus annectens. Next base: position 491,105,257 of record NC_056741.1, on the reverse strand, counting down.
CAACAGATAAATTCTCAGCTTATATCTGATGACTAACAAGTCAAGTTAATGATGCAGTTGGATGTTATAATGTGTATTAAAATAAAGAATTACATTTTCCTTTACATTATATGTCACTGAGGTGAAATACTATCTGATGTCTTCATTTCCTTGAAGTCTGCCCAATATCTAAGACACTGCAATGACATACTGCCATGTATATTAACTATTCAAAACTACAACTAATTAATTGTTATATAGTATAGGCTCTGCTGGTATTCACTGAAGTAAAACACATGCTTGAGTATTCTGAGGTTGTACAACATGAGTGCTTTGAGATGATTAAGATTAGAAAAGAAAGCAAAGTTTACATTTACTACAAACTATCATCACTTTTATGAACAATACTCAAGGGGTTGAGGGCAAAGTACAACACATTTCCAGAAGGGATACAATCTTTTTAGTATTGAGACAGATAAATTAAGAAATCGCAACAATTCTACTGCCCACAGTGCATGAAATAATTTTAAAAGTGTTAAGTCAGAGCAATAATTTTTCAAGCATTTATTTTTAACATGAGTCTGATAATCACAGGGATGCATTACAAAAAGGTGCAGGAAGTAAATACTACAGATAATTTTCTGTGTAGCTAGTGTTACCTTGAATCAGGTGCATAGCTTTGCAACATCATATGCATTTTGGCTAAGTTTGACCACATGAAGCAAGTGTGTACCACATTGAAAAGTTGTAGCAGATCTTGTATGACAAGATAGACTGTAAGACATGATTTCACTGTAAAAACGTGGCAACAACTTTTCAGGGATTATTCTGCAACAGTGAGAGAAAGAAATTGTACCTGCTTACAGTTTTATACATTTTGGGTCTCATTGCACTGTACGTGAATCATTAAGTTCAATTAATTTTGTCATTTTGGTATAATCTAAATTCCACTGCAGTGCACCTATCAGGCAGGTTATATAAAGTGCATGGTGTTCTACCCTTGGGAAATTTTGGGATGCTGTTCCACGGATCTTCAGTGATTTTTTTTTTTCGTGTACGCATACTATTTTCAACATATACTGTCAGGACAGCTGATAGAACTGTGCACAGTGCTAACAGTACATAGAGCCCACAGCAGCAGTCCAGCTTAAATGTTTGTATGTTTGTTACAATGGTCATATGGGGTAAAGGCTGTAATGGGATGAAGCAAGCTGAAATACTGAAATACAGTTCTGTGGCCATTTTTTTCTTTCACGTCTGATAATAATTTATAGATGACCAACAGAATTCAATATGTTTTTGGTCACTGTCAATGCATAATGATTGACATAGCTCATTAGGGTTTAGAAAGATAATATATCTATATGAGTAATAATTTAAATGGATTACTGCAATTTTATATATATATATATATATATATATATATATATATATATATATATATATATATATATATACACACACATATATTTCACTTTCATTCTAATCTAACATTAGAGGACTACATAGGCTGCAGCTAGGAATTTTGGGACACTACCCTACTTATTACACAAAATGTTTTTGTGCACATTGCTTTGGCAATCAGTCCTGTCTGTCTGTCTACCTAAAATGCATGCACACACACAGATACACACAGAAACACACACACAGAGGGACAGAGAGACAGGCAAACAGATGGCCACACACACACACACACACACACACACACACACACACACACACACACACACACACACACACACACACACACACACACACATAGATATAAAGAGCAGAATACTACATGAATCCATGAAGGATATTATCCCACAGATATCTTAATATTAGATGCAAAAGAAGTGCTTTTCTGCTTTCATATGACAAAACATTCAGTACTTCCAATGCTTCTGTTCAGGCAAACAGAGGGGGTGGAGTCCTACTGTTGCCAAGATGACTCCCAGCATCCCTGATTGTCACCTTCACCGAAAAGAAGCCTAAATACTCAAACTAGATCCTAAACAAATTGCTCAGTAGGTAACTACCTGCACCTAAAAGTGGAGGTGATATCTAATGTAATAAACCTGATCATATTAAAGTGCTATGTAACTATTTTATTGGTAATTCTATGGGCGCTGAAATATTTATGACATGTTCAACTGTACAACAAGCAAATGTGAATGAAATTAGTTTTATCAGCTTTAGCGAGATGTCATTAGCAACGTTTGTGACCTCAAGCATATCCTTTAAGTTCTTCTGATAGTAGATTACTTTAAAAGTTCATCAATACTGATCTTAGTGGGTCAGCCAGGTTGACAGAATAATAAGACGATAATATACAGGGTGGGTGTTTGATTGGCTAAACTGTCCAAAAAATGCCTTCAGCCTCATTATTAAATAGTATGACATGCATAAGTTTACTTTGGATGCACAACCTATGTAACAAAAATGCAATTTGTTCACACATAAGGACTACTTGGCCCAGCCTAATCTGCTCATTAAGATATCAGTACCCTATTACATTCTACGTCCTTTGGTTATCTTGTGTATTCTTGAACTCCATCACATCTTTGTGTTTTACAGCTTTTTGAGGAAGCCATTTCATGTGTTTTTTACTAACTTAAAAATCCTCACATTATATCTGAACCTTCCTGTTTCTATTGTATTGATTTTGTGAAGCTCTTTTCCCTAAATATACAATATTCTACTGACCTCTTAGACTTTGATAATTAATTTGAATAAATTAGAAGTGTCTGTTATGGCTTTTCTATCCATACTTTCTTTGGATAAATGTGGTGCTCTTATAGAAAGTATATATGTGAAAATAATTAAAATGTAATTGGATTCTTGTATTTTGGATTGTCACAGCTTAGTAGTGATAGGAAAGGACCAGGGAAGCAGCTCTTCACTTGGTGGTGTGACAAGTCAGCTTGGGAGCAGTAGAACATTGGAAGTGTAGTGATAGTTGGGGAGGGTGGTGGAAGAATGCTGTACCTGATACCTGAGGATATAGGAATAGTCAGGGCAGTAAGCAGGATCAAGCTAGTTTGTCATTGCCTTTTTCATTAATTCCTAATTCCTTACTTTTTTGTCATTCATGTGTATTCATTGATGTGCCATCCTGTCCACTGGATATTATCTCATAATAACAGGATGGGTCATATCTTGAGGCAGGTCACATGCTTTGCTGAACAAGTTTCATAATCTTGCATGTGATACTTGTGACACTGGTGGTTTTGTAGTTCCCAAAGGAAGCTGTAGATACTTCTTTTTGGCTAGGTACCACTTTGGCCCTCTTCCATAACTTGTAGAGAGAGAGTTATTTAAGATAAGAATGGAAGGAATTGCATTATACATCCTGCAGCACTGTGAAAATGACCAGCAATGTTATTGTGGTCCACAGGAGTAGTGTTCCTCATTATGTTCAAAGCTACCTAGATATGATCCTAAAATAGAAACGGTTACTCTTAAAGTCTAGTATAATTTTATTTTATTTATTTATTATTATTTATTTATGGCCTTCCTTGCTTGGCTTCTGAAGTTGTAGTTAAATTTCTTTATAGAATATTGATAAGGTCCTGTTGTTTGAAATGTATTACACCATTGATTTCTAGGACACCCTCTCGTACTACCTCCAAGCTTCCTTTGGTACTTATAGAACATCTTTTTCTTCCATTTTATCTGCAAGCTCAGGCTCATAGGAGGTTTTGGTTGAATTAAACTGTGCAAAATAAACTGGTATATTGTATGAATACAATCTGTACCAGCATTGTATTTATAATTTACACATGTACAGTTTTAATTCCCAATCAGACATGCAGTATGCCAAATTCACTATAAATAGTACTACTTTCTTTCAATCTTACCTTGTTTCATTTATGAGATGCAACTATTTTGTTTATTTCACTCATTGTTTTCTTAACTGAGTGTATTTATCTTAATTAACTGCTGTATCATAGTACACTCATAAACTTGAATGTGACAAGCCTGTGGCTAAAAAGAGAAATAGTGTTCCAAAGAGGCAGTAGCTCCTTTTTCAATTTACCTTCACTCTGTGGACTAAATTTACAATGACAACATATACTATTGAGATAACCACACATTTTATGATGTCACAATCAGTCCCAGCTCTGATATCAGTCTACTCTGACACAATCCTTTTTGTTCTCCTGGGAAAACACAAGAGAATACAAAGATATCCTAGAAATTTTTATTACTGGAATTCATTGTATTCAACTCTCATTTATGCACAAGCAGGAGTTTTTTTACCATTTCTCGCAGTGAATTTTACTGCGTTCACTGCAAAAAGTGATAAACTGCTTTGTTGCAGAAAAAAAAACAAAATATGCATATAGTTTGCCCATGTCATGGGCAACAAAACATGCTAATTTTAATGTTCATTGATAAAACACTGAATGAGAGTATGACACACTTAACTTCTATTTGTAGCTCTTTGACACAATAACTTTTCTGTGAATAAGGCTGCACTAGCTGAATGCAATGATTGGCTCAATCAGCAGCTGAGCTTCTGAAGATGTACAGACAGACAGGTCTTGGTTATCAAACACATCACAATTTAAGCAAGTCATTCTTTCATTCCTAAATATTTAAAGAATAAATTAATAAAAACCTTACTTACTGGACTTCATCAATACCACTTCTATAAGAAAAACAAAAATTTCTAGGGACATATAAGGTATGTATAACTGAAAAAGCAGATTTAAATGGTGGGCAAATCATGTGTATATGTATGGGGGATTGCAATGGGTTGCACTACATACTGGCTTTTGTGATTCTTGGCTTTTTTAAGAAAAAAGTGGTTTAGTGAGATGCAGACAATCTGAGGTGTGCAGTCATTAAAGTGGCTACAGTTAATTGGTGACACATCTGTACTGATGTTTATACAATAAATACTGTAGCTGTAATTGTTAGGCATATGAATGTGTCTGTATGTGAGTGAGAATATGCAGAGGTGGAGTTTAGCAATGGGATTAATTGCATATTTCAGAAAGCTGAAATATATTAGTGTGCATGTTATATATTTATTCACTCTTTTCATCAAGATCATACATCTTAGGTGACACTGTCAATAAAGGGGCTATAAATTGGTGGGTACATCAATGTGATTGTGTGTGCATGAATGTGTGTGTGTGTGTGTGTGTGTGTGTGTGTGTGTGTGTGTGTGTGTGTGTGTGTGTGTGTGTGTGTGTGTGTGCGTGCGCGTGTGATTGTGTGTGTGTGTGTGTGTGTGTGTGTGTGTGTGTGTCTGTGTGCATGTGTGCGTGTGTGTGTGTGTGTGTGTGTGTGTGTGTGTGTGTGTGTGTGTGTGTGGCTGCAGTGAGTTGCACTGGGTGCATCAGACAGCAACAATGATTATTCTTGTACTACTTTATTTTTGTACATTCTACCCACAAACTTTTCTTCCTTCCAAGGAAGTACTACATAATATTTCTCCATAATATTGTTATACCATCATTTTTGTTTCTATCAATCTTAAGTTTCACCTTTCATAATTTTCGTTTCATATTCTTTTCTTATTAACACTTCATTCCCTCCTTTATAGTTCCATACTTATTTATACCACACATATAATGTTTGCTCCAACATTTGCAACTATTTCATTTTAAACATTTTATTAACCAGTAAACTGCATAGATGCTAAGGGCACTACAGGATTTTTATAGATGCAGCCCCCTTCTTCTTTTTGTATTATACATCACTCATGTTTTTCACTGGATTCAATCTTGATCTTCAAATAAAATTAAAAAAATATATATATTTCTAACATCTTTCCTGTTTTTGCTGAAAGCATGCATAGTTCCCCTAAATATGCTAATTTATTTTGATATAAACACACATCATATGGACTGTTAAATGCTAGATTAAAACTTATCCAGTATGATAGCATTTTTTATTTCTTCTAGCACTATTTCTTCAGTTCTATTACATTTTCATATTCTCAAAATGCCACTGCTAATATACTTATTATTCCCTAGTATAATATATTCCAGTTATTTTCTTAGCTTCACAAAACCCTTTGTTTTCACTTTACTTAGCTGTAATCCTGCTTTTTTAATAATTTCTCCACCACTTCACTTATCAATTTCTTATTTTTAGCCACAGTCACTAAGTCATCTTACAGACAATACTGTATTAGAACTCATTTTTCGTCTTCCATTTTGCTTCATTCATTTTACACATACATGTTTGAATTATTACACTCTCTACTAGTACAAACAGACACATACTTAGTGAGCATCCTCACTTAACTCCTCTCCTAATTTTTATCTTTTCTCTCATCCCTCTGTTTACCATAGCTCACACCGATGACATTTCACAGCATATTGTTATAATATTCAAAAACCTTTTCTCCTATACTTCATGCTTAACCTCATCAAAGCCTTTGCCACATCATATCACTAACCTTACTTTCTTATTTTCTTTCAAATTATATCTGTTAACTTCTTTTACTATTAATGACTTTCCTTCATCTCTACCCTCTTGATTCCAAAACTTCCTTCTCCTATAACATCAACCTTCTGCATTGTTTTTGTATTATTTTCAAAAGGATTTTATAATTTGTACTTCCTCATGTTATCAGTTTCCATTTTTTATATCTTTTCTTTCAAATGTTTACATATGAACTTAATTACTCCACCACAGTTCACTCAATCTGTTGTTCCTTTTTCTAGCTGTTTAATATTTTACAAAGTATTAATTTCTTATTTCCATTCATCTCTTTATAATATTCATACCCTAATCCATTTATTCCTAATTGTGATTATTCTCTTCCTTTTTTATTGTTTCTTCTTTAGCTCTTATACTAACTCGTTTTCAAGAGAATTTTTAACATTTTCTGATTTTTTTGGCATCGGATACTTCTTTTTACACTATTTCCTTCTTATACATTCTATTTGCAAACATTTCTACAATTTCCATTATTTCTTTCTCTACTTATATGTGATATTTCCTTCTTCATTAAAGATGGTATTCATTCCTCCTTATCTTATTTTGCTTCTTTACTTCTAGCAAAAAAAAAAAAAAAAAGCCTGGAAAGTTCCTCTTTTTCTCATTTTAAAATTTTTCTCTATTATTTGATACCAAGATCTTTCTATTTATTTTACTCTATTACCACATCATTCTATTTCTTCTTATTTCTTTTATAAATTTATATTTATACTCTCTGGTCCCTTTGCTTCACTCTTTTTCTACAATTCATTATATTTTCTTATATTTTTCTTTGTAGGGACTCCAACATTTTACATAGTTTTCATAATGTATTCCTATTGTCAAATGTTGTTCCTATAAAATATTATGTTCTCTTCTCCTCTTATTTGTTTAGCAATCTTCCCTATCAACTATTCTATTCATTTTCCTTCTTTCAGTACTTATCTGTTATCTTCTTTTCTAGACTATACCACTCTATGATCTAAAACCAGCCATCTCCAACCCACATGTTATTTCTTTCATATCTTTTGAATACACCACATAATCTAGTTCTTTTCAAAAAGTCCATTTTTTATGTCCATTCTCTATTTTTTTTCTTATTTTTCAACCCTCCATGTCTTATAAGTACTGTTGTTACTTTAATATCTTGTGTTACTCCCCCCTTCTCAAATTGCAGTTAAAAATCTTCCACCATACTAACTGACATATTTAATAACATAAAGTTTTTATGTCCCTCAACCATCTTTTCCTTCTCCATTAGCTTTGTGAATGTATAAACTAGAATTATCAGCATACACCTTTCTCTTCTCCTTGTATTATACACCACTAGTCTTCCAGGTACTACTACTGTCACATTCAGTATCTCTATCCCTTCACTTAAAAATATTCCTACGCACATATTATTCCTAACTGACCATTTAATAATTTTACTCCATATTACCTCAGTCCTTTTCCTTTTTTCTTCCTTAACACATTTTGTATATAACAGACTTATAACCTACAGATGTTTTTTACATCATTCAGTTACTATCACATGTCTATTAGCATTTTGAATGCTTTTAAACATTTTAGGGTGAGAGGAACGTGGCACCACAAAATGAATGCAGTTCTCAGAACTTGGGGCTGTAGTTAGTGCTAATATTCCTAAGTCATCACTGTCCTTTACTGGCATCCTTCTTATTTTTCTTTCCCTTTTTGTGTACCCTCCTCTAATTGATTTATCATACATTTACTTTTCTTCTCCTATATCAAATCTCCCATTCCCTTTCTTAGTTTGCTAATGCTGCATATGTATTTTTATCTTACAATGTAATACTTTATTTTTGCAATACATTTCCAGTTCATTCCCCCAATCCTTCTCAATATTAACTACATTCAGATTATCCTTTCTGTGGAACATTCCCCTCTTCTTTTAACTACTCTTTTTCTATTATATGGCAGATAAATAAAAATGTTTAAATTCATTGCATTTCCTACATGTAGGTCTGCTATTTTTATGTTATGCCCCCTTTCCCCACATCGATCCCGTAGTATTCTATTACAGTCTTCCATCAAGTGCCTGTCATCCCAACAAAAAAGACATGCTTTAGGTTAACACCAGTGCATCACTATTTTATTTAAGATTTGTTGACTGGGAAAGTTTGACTAGGACAGAGCTTATTTTCTGCAGATGCCCAGGGAGAAGTGCTCCAGATGCATGTCTTTTGAAAGTGGGAGGAAACCAGAGCACATAGAGGAAACCCATGTGAATGCAGGGAGGACATGCAGACTCCACACAGAAGGCACCCCAGCCAAGAATCGAACCAGATAACCTCTTGCTGTGAGGTGACAATGTTAACTGTTGCACCACTGTACCATCCACTGTGCCATCCTTATTTCTCATTCAGAATTATGACATTTGAAATGTGGAACATTTTCCCTCATGCAATGTGTTACCTATACCCCAACCTGTGCAAACATTTCTTTTATCATACATTTTTTAACCTCATGCACCTTATTACAAACAAACACAATGTATCTATCTCAAGTTCCTCTGTTATACATTCTGAAGTGTACATTTTGTTTTCTTCTTTTACTTCAGTCCAAAATTCTGAAAAGTATGTTCATTCAGTTGTGCCAATGAGCATTTTCCACTACTTTGTAAAATTTTAAACTAAAGTAAAAGTTTCAAATGTAAACTGAAAAAATATTCTGTTCTTAAGTGTATTGATACTTTTTTGTCCTTTAATGTAAATCCCAAATATAAAATAATCCTGTCCTTAACTTCATACTTGTAAATAGTCTTGTTAATAATGTCACTGCTCTTTGTTTTGATTCTTATCACCTCTCTTCTGGTTTTGTTGTGTATACATTAGTCCTTGCCTTTTTTCAGTTTCAATAACAGCATCTTTTTTTTTTTGCCTTTGTTTGACATTTCTTCATATGAAAAAGTTTTCATACTGCTCACAATATCACACTGTGACAAGCAGATGCTTTTAAAACCAGTTACTCTAATGAGCAACTATACCGCCAAGCTGCTTCAGTGCCTTCCAGTAATCATTGTCTAGCTTCATCTGTCAGGGCCTCTTGTGTTAACTCTAGCTGCATATGATCCACCGTAGCACTACAGCGTACTTCCTTGGCATTAATTTCACCTTGATCCATCATCTTTAACAATAAATGAGTTTCCAGACCTCTTTTACAGGCTCACACATTCATTAGTAATTACTAGGTTTGCAATCCAGGGGACCATTGAGGAGCCTAGCCAAAATTCTTAGTTTCCCCCAAGCACAGTCTGGTTAAGTGATTTTTCAAGGTCACACAGTAGGCAAATGAGGGCTAAGGGAATCAAACTCAGTACCACAGGAACTATAGCTTCACTGCCTTTAACTTGTGTACCAACTGCCAGACGTTCCCCATCCTGTAGTAAGAATCTCCTCTGTTCTATACTCTGTTTGCAGTAATTCAGTATTTTACATTGCTGCACTATCAGCCTGTTGTGTCCTTTCCTCCTCCATCTTGGAAAATTCAGCAGCAGACCTCCAGCACAACCTAGAGGCTAAAAATAGTAGGAGACGTATATCATTACCCTGGTTACATTTCTTCTAATAAGTATGAATAATACCTATGGTCTCTGAAAACAGAATACTGGCCTAGTGGGACAAATTTGGTAATAAAGTCTAATACGTAAGAATAACATTTTATTTATGTATCTTTTGTTAACCATGTTAGCGCTTCTAGACTAGTGGGATCCTTTTAGGAAGAATGAAAGTGGTATTTATGCTGCTAGGGGAATTTGGCCAGGGTATTAAGGAACTGCCACTACTCTTTTTGGTGGATGCTGTGAGATCTTTTTCATCCACCTGAGCTTCTAGCAACCTGAGCAGATGGGACTTTGGATCAACATCTCATCTGATGGATGGAAATAAAGATATGTGCCCACTTTGTGAAAGTTAGCATGAGAATGATTTAAGTAAATGTCATAGATACTATTCTCCCTAATAGATCTGTAGAACGTAACCAACAATGGGGATAATAATGAGCTGAATGATTTATAAAAGGCAACAATGAACCAATATGGCCTTGTGCCTTCCTGAATTGTAGACTTTCTGTTTCTTTTGTAATTTTCTTATTGCATTCAGCCTTGGTTTCTTGGGAAATGACCCTTCCTTTAAGGTTTTATAGGCTCAGAGAGATTTTCCTCTGGTGGGTGAATGGGTTGGATTATAAGAAAATTTCAGAAGAAGTTTTATAAATATGAAATACAGTGGACTCTGAATTGGCCATGCCTTCTCTGTTTTCAGTGATTTATGAAATATAATTCCTTGGTTATTCATGTTTCCAAATACCCTCCACAAGGCTGGTCTTGCACGTAGTTGAACTAGATGGCCATTTACAGGCACTCTTGTAGGGGCACTTTTTTGCTATTTATTTATTTTCCAAAAGTAAAGAAACATGCAGGTCCTTTACTTTCAGAAAATTAATAAGTGAATAAAAAAATACCAGATTGACAAGAGTGATGCCCTTGCTAGCTGAAATGCCCATTACACCACCATTAAAAGCTCTTCTGTTGCCACTAGGTATGTTGATGCAAATCATGGTAACTAAGAACAATGGGTGTTTATCAGAATGGAAGAAGAAGAAGAAGAAGAAGAAGAAGAAGAAATGCTACTTCCCAACATCTCAAAAAGATTTCTAAAAAAACTATTTCAAATGTGTTGTTAGCATGTACTCCACACAGGATCATAGGATCATAGGAATTTACTAGGCCATTGGCCCTGAGGCCCTTATATGCCTATCCAAGACTTTAGCCCATATTTAGACAAGTCAGCACCTGATGCCCCTGTCCAGCAGAGACATGGGTAGAATCCAAAGGATCTATTTTCTGTTTTCCATCCAGTTTTCCAGGTTGCGCTTAAAAAGGGTACAGAGGTACTCTGCTTAACATGGAGATGGAGTCTATTCCACAGATGGGGGAGTCTCTGGGACACAAATCTGTTCTGCCAACAAGTCCTATTAATGTCACAGACCAGGTTGAGGCTGTGCGTGTGGGTTACTTGAGTGTAGCTTAACTTGTGGATGTGCAGCAGTCCCATCAGGGCAGGATCTGAGATCTCTTTGTATGCCAGACAGAGGTCACCTCTGAGGAGTCTGAGGGATAGGACATTTAGCTTATCTGTGTATGGTAGATTTTTGAGGCCCTGGATTCTCCTGGTGAGGAACCTCTGTGGTGTCTCCAGCTGCTGCATGTGCTCTGTGAGGTACCAAACAGGGCATTGTACTCAATAATGTAGGTTTCTTTTTCAGACCAAGTTCAGTTCAGCAAATGATTTGTTGCTGCAACTTACAGGTATCTTTGATATTATTACCAATGATCCATCTATGAGGCACACAGACCATGTAATTGTGTTGAGTGTGACCCATGCAAAATCATTACATATTACTGAAGTACTCTTTTTTGTGTTTCCCTTCATAGATATCAACCTCGTAATGATACAATTGGGGGCAAAAGCTCAAAATTAGGGACAAAATGTAAGTGTAACTCTTATATATTTAAAAAAAAGCTATACAAAAGGTTTTGTTCTACAGTACAATTTTTGAAGGAAAATAAGTCTAAAACTCAAATGTGTAATATTTAATGTTTGCAACCCTGAAGTATTTACCAGAAAACAACACATTTTAAGAACAGACCAAAACAGTAGGTAAAATCCAGGATATTCTGCAATATCAGGGTCACTTGAGAACTGTGTCTCTCTCATTTTTTGTAGACTTGATCTGTTAACATAACTGGCTATCTGAACAAAGAGTAACTGGAGGAATCTGAACTACACTCAGAGTAGATCAGCATGATGGTGGTGATGACTCATTTTCAAAATGGCAATTGGTTGAGGTCCATTATACTTGGCTGCTTCTTCTCCATTGATGATTGCAGTGTGTGATAGCAGAGGGGGAGCATAACTGTCAACTGTACCTCATTATGAAGAAAGTACTTCATTTTGAGTCATAATTCATTCTCTCCATTTTATACTGCAGTAAACTGAGCTAAGAGCAGCACTTTTAGCTACTTTGTACTCAGATAACTGGACTATTCAAAAAACCTAACAACTAGATGAGCCAGTAGAAAGGTTCCAAGAATCTTGCACCACTACATAAAAAGAGAATAAAATCTAATGTTGTCCCAGGGCTTACTAATCAAAGTAGAAGTCTTATGTAAAATAGAGACAAGACATAAAAAGAGTGCAGAAACTTTAAACTCCACAAAACTTATAGCTCATTTAAGAACTTTGTAACCTTACCAAGAAGGAACTTAACCTTGATAAAAAAACACTATTTCAATTTACAAATTAACAATAGATATAATGCCTTCAAAATTCTGATCATCCATTAAACAAATTTTAAACAATAGAACTAGCAATGTCCTCAAACCTTATCCTGATAACCCCCCTTAGAAACAGCCACCACGTTTTACTTGTACTACATTGACAGCATAGCTGCCCTCACCAATGAATCTTTTCCTGGGTCCCCTGACTTTTATTTAACCCCGTCTACTAATGCCCCCAACCTCACACTAAAACCAGTTGCCACCTCCTTCATAAAAAATATTCTCCAAATGTAAATCCTACTCCCCCTCTGCAGATAACCTTCCTGCAGAACATCTCAAAATTGTTGCTAACAGCATTGCATATCCAGACTTTATAAATAGGTCAATACAGGAATCCTATATTCCTACCACCTGAAAAAAATGCCAAACCATTCCTCTTCACTAAAGTGACACTTTTACTGTAATATCTAAGTTTAGACTCAGGGTCATCCTATCTCCTCTCAGAAATATGGGAAAATGTGTAAATAAACTACTCCAGCATCTGTTAAAGGATCAGTTAGTAACTGATACTTAACTTGGTTTTAGACCTGTCCATAGCATGACAACTGACCTCCTAACTTTTACAGATAACATAAATAAAGCCAGACATGGAGGTAAACCCATATCTTCCTTATTCCTAGACTTGTCAAAGGTTTTTGACACTGTTACTATAAACTGTCTACAATGGGTATCTCACAACCTGCTCTTCAGTGATTTAATAATTACTTGTCAGATCAATACCAGATAGTCAAATGGAATTCTACCTTATCCCCTTATCTACCTGTCATTACTGGTGTACCACATGGCTCTGCTTTAATAAAATCCAAGGACAATTCCACATTAATAATTCCAGTAAGCGCTTTCATCTGTAATAAGACTTCTTCAGACTGGAAGTTAACATTCAAAAACACACATTTAAATACTTTAAAAATCACATGACCCATACTTCATGTTTTAACCCTTTGCGTTTCAGATACATAGTAAAATCTTCTCTATTGTTCAGACCGGGGGGGGGTAGCAAGCATTGAGTCTAACCTGCCAACTATATTCCAGCCACCCCAAGTCATCTTCTGAATTGAATGAATTTTCTACATTTTTTAAACTGTCCACTACAAGGAATTTAAAGTTAACTTTGAATAGACCATATTTGTTATGCTTCCCCAGGGCACTCCTTTTGTAAAATTCTCTTGTAGTTCTTCCTACATAAAAAGATTTACATTCTAAGCAAAAAGTGACATAAATTACATACTTAGATTTGCATGAAAAGTTCCCATTGACAGTTATTTTAACATTATTCAAAGTGCATTTTGTTTTTTCCATGAACAAATAGTTGCACATATTGCAGTTGTAACACTTAACCATAAGTCAAGGAATATATGAACATAAATATGCAGTTCCTACTGGGGATGAAAGGAATGCCGTGGGGAAACATTAAAAACATGGTTCATGCAAAGTTAACTTTAAATAACTTGTAGTGGACAGTTTAAAAAATGTAGAAAATTAATTCAATCCAGAAGATGACTTGGGGTGGCTGGAATATAGTTGGCAGGTTAGACTCAATACTTGCTACCCCCTGGTCTGAACAATAGAAAATATGTTATTATGTATCTGAAACGCAAAGGGTTAAAACCACTAAGTATGTGGTCATGTGATTTTTAAAGTATTTAAATGTGTGTTTTTGAATGTTAACTTCCAGTCTGAAGAAGTCTTATTACAGATGAATACGCTTACTGGAATTATTTATTGCGGAATTATCCTTGGATTTTATTAAAGCAGCTTGATTTCCTTTGGTTTTGTTTTTGATATAACAGAGTGGGACTTTTATTGTTCATGGATGTTTTTGTATCCTTAATTAGACTTCTAAAGAGAAGTCTACATAATTTAGTTGAGTGTTTAATTAGACCAGTATAGAATGACTGGTGGAGAGCACATTTTGCTCATTTTATCTCCTTTTATGATTGTATATGGTTAGAGAAAAGTCAGTAATTGCACTTGTGATTTAGCCTTTGTTGAGTTGTAACTTAAAGCATTTTAACTTAAATCATATTGTATTAGTCAACTTGATTTTTACGTTTATTGTGATATAAATAATTTTGGTCATTTATTTGATGGGACTTTATATGAATGTTTACACTTAAGATTAAAAATTGTCTACATTCTTTACTAATAGAAGCCTTCTGAGTACTAACATTTGGTGACTGTCATGGATAACTTTAAGTTTTATGCTTTCTCTGACTTATTAAATCAGACTTGTATTAATAAATGCATTGAGTGTGATATTTATCTACTTTATGGTAGTTCAGATACTGTTTTAATTTTTTTTTTAAATTGTTGAAAGGTAATGGGTATTTCAATTCTTAAATCTAGTGATTTGTTACTATCTCTAAGCACTATGTTGTCCTTTGATTAAGTCCCAGATAGAGAACATGCATGATATATGATTAAATACTGTTAATTTGGACACAATTAATAATCATACTTCATTTGATGCAACTGATAAACCTCTTAATTAAGGGGATATAATTAAAATCAAATATCATCTGATGTAAATAATATACATCTTAAACAAGGCCTGGGTTGTTTTTGGAGTATTGTATCTAATGCTGTAAATTTGGAAACATCTTCTCAGCATTTACAACAGCTTAAGTCTTCTCCTCATAGGTTCATAGGTTCATAGGTAGGTACTAGGCTATCGGCTCAAGGGCCTACATAAGCCTAACCAAAAAGGTTCCCTGACTTACGCCACCCAAGAAAGTTATTTTCCTGTGCCACTGTCGAGCAGAGACACAGAAGTGATCCCCGGGGTACATTTCCTATTTCCCATCCACTCATCAAGATTTTTCTTGAAGAGTGCTAATGAAGAACTTTGCTTGACATAGATGGGTAGCCTGTTCCAGAATATGGGAAGTCTCTGGGACAGGAATCTATCCCTCCAGCATGTCCTGTTCATTGTGGTGACAAGGTTTAGGTCCCTAGAGTGTGTAGCTCGGAGGGATTGGGATTTCTTTAGGTGTAGCATGTCCAACAGCTCTGGATTTGACATAGCTTTATATGTTAGGCAGAGATCACCTCGGAGTAGGTGATATGCTATGGAATAAAGCTGGAGTTTTTTGAGACGGTCAGTGTAGGGCATTTGTTTGTGGCCAGTAATCCTCTTTGTGAGGTACTTCTGTGGCTTTTCCAGCTGCTGCAGATGTCTTGTGAGGTAAATTCCAAAAGGGGCGTTGTACTCTATAATGGGTCTAATGAGTGTCGAGTAGAGGGGAAGAATGACCTCTTTTTTCCTGGATGAGAACCCTTTTATGATGAGGTGTGTCATGTAGAAGGACTTCCTGACTACTGTTCTGATGTGACTATCAAAGGAGAGACTACTGTCCACCTGGGTCCCAAGGTCTCTTATCACACATTCAGTGTTAAGTAGATTGCTGCCTATGTGGTAGTTCATGGGTACAGAGTTTTTACCAAAGGGGATGACACTGCACTTTTTGGCATTGAGCTTGAAGCCATGGCTCTGACACCAGGCATCTGTCTCAGCGTGGCCCTTCTGTAGGATGTCCACATCATTTGGGGACTTGACTATGGCTCCTAGTTTGCAGTCATCTACGAACTTCATTAGCCAGAGGCCTTTTGTGTTAGCCTGTACTTCAGAGAAGTAGATACCAAACAGGAGAGGTCCCAGGACAGAACTCTGTGGTACTCCACTTGTCACTGCTTTGAGGTCAGATTTGGAGTTTGCAACTTTTACAGTGTGGGTTCTCTCAGTGAGCCAATTGGCAACCCATCTTGTGACGTAGGGATTTATACCTAGTTTAGTGAATTTAGCTATAATTCCAGAATGGTGGATGGTGTCGAAAGCCTTGGCAAGGTGAATATAGGCTGCGTGAACCACCTTACCCTCATCTACAGCTTTGGTGGCTGCCTCAAAGAAGTCGATCAGGTTCAGGAGGCATGTACTGCCTTTCACAAACCCAAACTGGGTGGGATCCAGAGGTTGGAGGTTACCAATGTCTTTGTTTATGAGTTCCATGATGGTAGGTTCCATGGCCTTGCAGACCAGGCTTGACAGGCTAATAGGTCGATAGTTCCCAGAATCAGTGGTGGCTCCCACTTTGTGGAGTGGGATAACTGTTGCTGTGCGCCATTCATTGGGCACAAAGCCTGATGTGAGGCTATTATTGAACATGGTGCTTAAGTGGGGAGCCAGTTCATTCTGAAGTTCGTGTAAAACGCAGCCTGGGATGGGGAGCCAGTTTGTTTTGGAGTTCGTGTAAAACGCAGCCTAGGATGCTGACCTTGAGTCTTGATTTACCCATTGTACAATGAAAATGTGAAAAAAGGAAAAACAGGAAAATATCAGGAGACTATAGTTAGTACTAATACTAGACAAAAAAGAAAGAAGAAGAAAAAAAAATATATATGCAGCTTTACCAATGAATTAAAAATAGACAACACCAAGAGATGATTTGAACAATATCTCACTTTTTAGTTATACCTCAAATAATAAAATGGTCACAAATGATACAGACTAACGTTTTGGTGACAAACCTAGTAATGTCTCTGTCCAACCTGTGTTGTACCCTGAAAGTATTCTAAACAACTGTTCACAAAAAAAAAAAAAATTCTAAACATTTTTATGATATTAATAGATCTAAAGTAATTGTTTCATCTCTTTCACGGCTCAGACTTATTGATGTACCTAATTTACTCATGAAGTTATTAAAAGGAAAACATAAATATAATGTGATTTTTCTGCACCATGGAACAAATGATCTTTATCATTCCATTGACATATGTGAAAGTGCATTGTTAGATATTCTAGAAATTCTAGAATCATGTACAATTGAAGTAGTTTTAAGCGAAGTCATAATCCTATGTAATGGAATGATTATTTATGTACAAAAAAACCTTATATTATCATAAATGGTTGAGGCACCTTTGCTGTGTTTTCTTAAATAATCCTCTGAATAAGTAAGTAGTTTTTATTAATCATGCTCCATTGTTTATTCATGGTGATATGTACCTTAGATAGTATGGTGCAGATTTTATTGCTAATTGTGTTTCTTTATGTTTAAAGGCTTTTTAGGATTCATTATTCTGGTAACTTTGCCAGTGGCAATTGACCTGATAATATTTTGGTGGTTTGCTATTGTAATGCAAGAAGTTTAGATAACGAACATTTAGAATTTAAGTATATCTTAAACCATGTGCCTTTACTGTAGAATTGCAGTTATTACTGAATCTTGAGCCTCAAGTGATGTTGCCTTTCCTAGTTATATTAAAATTAAATCTTTGAGGACATCAAATAATGAAGGTTTGATACAAGAATATGTATGCTGCTGTTTTGTTTCTATTACTCCATTTGAAACAATTATTGTAGATATTCTGATTAGTTCATCTAGTCAATTACTGAGGATTATATATACGTATTGGAAGCCATTTATGGGACTAATATCTGACCAGGAATATGTCACATATATTACAACATGTTTACTCCTTTTTGGCATTTCATTCTCAGAACTCAAGGCCAGTGTCAATGGTCTCTGGCTGACTAAATTTGCAGATGGTTGCAAATTAAGAGTCGTCATTGAATCTCACATTGACACAAATGTTCTCCAGGAGAAGCTGACACAGACAAACAACTGGTGTCAGAGCCATGGACTAAAACTAAATACCAAGAAATGCATAACAGTATCCTTTGAGAAGTCACCCATCCCTAGTAACTATCATATTGACAATATACCCCTTAGAGTTGACCCAGTAGTCGGGATTTAGGGACACACATAGATAGTAATTTAGCCTTTGACCATCACGTGTCTACAGTGGTGAGGAAATCATTCTATGTTGCGCAATTTATAAACAAAGGTATGGCATCTAAGTCCAAGGAAGTCATTGTTCCACTGTATTCGGCATTCATCAGACCTATCATTGAGTACAATACCCCCTTTGATATGTACCTAACCAGGCATATCCAACAAATGGAGCGTCCACATAGGTTCCTCACTGAAAGAATACAGGGCGTAAGTAAAATTTCCTATGCAGACCACCTCAAGGCCCTATCCCTGTATTCTGTCTCCTACAGGCTTTTAAGGGGAGATCTATGCCTGACATACAGGGCATTGTCAGATCCCACTCTGATGGACTTTCTGCATATCCACAAAACAAACAGCACCAGAATTACCTGTTCTAAGGACTTAAACCCTGCTTGCGACAGTATGTAACTCATAGACTACCCCTGTTCCATCTATGGAACAGACTTCCCATCTATGTGAAGCAGAGTTCCTCACTAACCCATTCAAGTGCAACTTTACAGCTGGGTGGGAAACTGGAAATTCATCCCTGGTTTGGCACCTATGGCTCTAATAGACACAGGTAAAACTGTAAATAGTTCATCTCCCAGGCCCATGCTTACACTTATCAAGGATATCAGAACTTGTCAGAAATTTAGGATAGGCTTAAAAAGGCCCTTGTGATCGTTAGCCTAGTATACACCTATGAACCTAGATGTGTACTTATGTTATAATATTTAAATTATCCAAGCATTAATTGGATTAATTACATTACAAGTTGTTAGACAGAACAAGATTTTATAGATTTGATTTTTTTATATAACTTATAGCAGTTAGTTAATGAGCCTACGAGAGATAATAACACCCTTGATATTGTTTTATCTAATTGTGTAACTAAAATAGCCAGTTTAAAAATGATTTCTACTAGTTAGTTCAAATCATGCGTCACTGTGGTTTGATATTTCCTCAGGATGTTCTATTTTTAATGTGAAAAAGAAAAGGTCCAATTACAATTGAATAAGCTATTAATAAAGTTAAACTGGTCAGAAGAAATACTAAAGATAAAGAGAGGATACTCTACAGTTAGTCATTTGTTACTGGCTTCCTTGAAAGAAACGCTACCAGTAAAGCCTACATTAAACTCTGGAAGGCTTCCTTATTGGTGGTATACCCAGCTTAAATCATTTATAGCAAAAAGAACCACTGAATTAGAAATTTTAGGTATTCTTAAAGTGCACATTATAAAAAATATTGTTAACAAAATTACTAATGATTTTAAAGCTCTTCCAGTAAATAAAAAACTGTTTTTATGAAATGAAGTTGGCTACACTAACTTCTGATAAGAAACAGTTTTACAAATATGTTAATTCACATACTTGGATTTATCAACAATCATGCAGGCTTCATGAAAAGTCTACATGATTTAAGCATGTTAGCTCAATGAGCAGCAGTGCTCATTGAATATGCATGCTGCTCCTCTCACTTACATGTTTATAAGCACCTTTTTGTGACCAGCAGAAGTGTTGGCGGCTATAAAAAGGTGAAGAGAAGCTCGAGCACACAATGCAAACAAAGCAGCTTGCTTGAAGGGAAGCCTATTATGTGAGCATATACATACAGCTAATACAAATTAAGCACAAGTTAATTAAAAGAATTAAGAGCTTAGGAAGTTAAATGGAGAGGATATTCACAGACTGCAATGAATTAGTGAGGAAATAAGTGCAAGGGGAAGGTAAATGAAGAAAATATACTCAAATAATGCACTCAAACATGCCTGTATCACAAAAAAAAAAACATTTTTAACACAAAATACTTCCTCATTGATGTAATAATAATTAATCCTGTTCACAGTTTTTGACCCATCCATATAAATAAAAACAGACATGATAACAAAGGCTGTGAGAGGGACACAAAGTAACAGTGTAACAAAGGGGACTACATGTGATATAAATGTTAAAATATGTTGATTTGGGATAACAACAAGGACGTTAAATAGGAGATATTTTCATAGACTGCCGTTATTAAATATGACATGCACATACTGGGAATGTATGTGTGCTAACTAACAGTACTGCTGTATTCTTCAAATAATCATGCATAAACAAGAAGAAACATATTCTATAGCTGTTGTGTCATGCACATCAGAAAGAAACAAGTTTTGGCCATTTGCTGTCATTTGTAACCATAACAATGGGTATATTACCTTTAAATATGTGTTAGACAAGGATGTGTTATATATGTATATAAATCCTAAACAGTAATATAATAACACTCAAAATACACACATAACAAATGACAGCACATATCTGATGACATTTCATCAGTTTAAAGTCTCTATTTATAAATGGACCGCATCTACTACATGGTAATACTGGACATGCTCACAAGAAATTACAGAAAACACTTCCATAAGACAACGTAAAGAACACAAACACACAAGAAAGTATCCTAACACAGGTCCAATAACAATTTAAGATGATCTTGCATCAAACCGCACATTAAGAAATGTTATGCAGTCTCTCATGTCCTATAAAGCTCTACAGTGTGAAGAAAAGAACTACAGCAACACATAAATGTTTGTGTGAAGACATGCAATGTAGAGCATTATTATTTGGAAAATAAGTAATGCCTGTGAGCAGTCAATGATATACTCAACATTTGCATCTTACCAGACTCAAACATATGCCAAGAGAGATATCAGAAAGCTGCATATCAGCCATTGACACCACAGAAACAGGCACACCATTTGTATCATGAAGAACAACCGTGAAGGGTTATAACACTTTCCTATTGTAATGGTTATAAATCTCCTACCTTGCAGTATGAGATCTTATAAATGTGGCCCTCTGACTATGCCATAACTACTTTCATTGCCTTTGTCACTCCTGTCTGGCAGTTATCTGTCAGATATTATCAGATTCAAATCTCGGCCTATCATACTAAACACTCTACCAAGCTGTGTATTGACTATGTCTGCCATAGGAAATAGCAATGAAGCTTGTCAAAAATAAATGAAATTAATGTGTGAAGCAAAAAAACTTTGGATGATAATTTGTACAATATTAATTTGTCAGAATAATGACACATCTCTGAGCAGTAGAATATCAATGTTTCTTGCCCAAGGAAGCTTCTTCCTTTGTTTTATAACATAATCCTAGAACATTTTGGACAGATATTGATAATGTTCTTCAACCAGGTAAATCTAGGACTCTATTCCCTACTACAGCAGATACTCAACTAATATTGCCACCCAATTTAACAAATCCTTTACCGAATCCATCCTTGCACTAGCAAGTTCTCAAAGCTCCCATGACCCTAATGTAAACCACAAATATATTACTAATGAAAACAGCTTTACCTTTCAAGCTGTCTCTGTAAACTTGATTAATAAATTACTCAAAGAGCTAAAATCAACAACAGTGGCTGCAGATAAACTCCCAGCTGAATTCCTAAAAATTGCTGCTGATGCAATAGCTTATCCAGTAGCCATCCTTATCAATCGCTCCATCTCTTAAAAGGTAGTCCCTGGCCTCTGGAAGGTCTTGCATATTATTCCCCTCCATAAAGGAGGCAACACAAAAGAACTAACACATTACTACCCCATAGTTATTCTGTCTCCCCTCTCTAAAAGACTGGAAAGGTGCATTCACCTACAAATTATGGAACACCCAAACACCCAAAAACTATTCACTAACACTCAACATGGCTTCAGGCCATACCATAGTGCAACCATTGCTCTCATGTCATTCACTCACCTGGTTAATGGACATAGAAACAATGGTAAATATGTCTCAGTATCTTTCTAGACGTCTCCAAGGCCTTTGATATGGTTAATCACAAGAAGCTCATAAAAGCTCTCTCTGAACTAAATCTTGGCCAATCCACTATTGCATGGTTTCATAGTTACTTAACAGGGAGAAAGCAGGCAGTTAAATGGCACCAGCAGCTATCAACTCTGCTCCCAGTTACAATAGGGGTCCCACAAGGATCTATTCTTGGACCTCTGTTGTTTACTATATTCATCAATAAACTTTATACCTCTACCCCCCCCTCTCTTCAGTCATCCAGTACACAGATGGCTCAACATTAGTCTGTGCCTCCTCTTCCCTCCAGGAATTACAACAGCAAACTCAAGCTTCATTTATCTCTGTTGAATCTTGGCTCACCAACCACCAGCTAATACTCAGCCCAAACAAAACAAAACTTATCATCTTCCACCCTACCCAACATTCCAATCATGTAATAACATTTAACATCATATCCAATAACAAAACTATAATATCCCCTGTTGCCCACACAAAGCTTCTATGGGTTGTGTTTGACTGTAACATGAAATTCGATACCCATATCTCTCACCATTAAGAAAGTTCATACAAAATTAGCCACTCTATATAGAAATAAACAATTCTAAACAAACACTGCTAGGGCCACTATTGCACACACACATCTCATCTCTACACTACTATATGCCTCTCCAGCCATGACCAACCCTAGAAACTCTGACTTAACCAAACTAGAAGCCTGCTATAATAAAATTGTAAAATTTTCTACCAACAGTTCCTACAGGTCACACCACTGTCCAGCTCTCAAGCAGCTCAGTAGGCCTGAACTTCCTCACCTATGTCTTTATAATCAGTTTACCTATCACATAAAAGTCTATCATCCCAACAAAAAACATTTGCTACAAGACCTGATAATTACATACACTTGTAGCAGAAACCTCTGTTCCACTAACAAACGTCTCCTCAAAGTAACTAAAGATAATAATACTGCTGGTTCATCCCTGTACTCAAACACAATAGCCAAACAATGGAATAAACTTCCCCCTCTCATCACAGCTATAACCTCCACACATGAATTTAAAAAGCCCTTAAAAATACATTTGTTGAACTCATGGCTCTGCACCTGCAATACTCCAGGTCAATACAAGGTCCACTCCCTTCTGTACTTATCAATCACATCTTCATCCTTCACTTTCTTTCTTCTCTCCACAACTCTTATAATTATTCCTACATGTACCCTCCCCTGCCTTACCTACAGAGAGCTGCATAAATTGTTACAATACTTTATGTTGAAGATAATATTTTAAGTTGTTAATTCAAGTATATAATCTTGTACTAATTTTATGGTAATTGTAAAATGCTGTCTACTTGTTCATTATTATACCATACTGTGTGAATTCAAACTGAAGTCTATTATTATGTATATAGATGTTGTTTGTGGAGCTTTTCGCCCCAGGCCTCAGCTGAAAAAAGATTCATGTCCAGTCAGACATTCCCAGTAATCAAATGTGAAATAAATAAATAAATAAATAAATAAATAAATAAATAAATAAATAAACAAACAAATAAATAAATAAATCATAATAAAGTTTTCTACTCACACTGCTCCAGAATTAAACCACACTCTATCTCTGTAGATATACTATACAAGTCAGTACTGCCATGAAATTACAAAATGTATTTATTTTTGTTTGTCCAACGTAAAATGTATACTAATAACTTGATGCAGTGTTGTTTGCATAACATTAGTACTTTCATATAATGTTGATCTTTGCTGGGATTTAACAGCAAGCTATGTAAGTCACTAACTAACAACATGTGTATGAAACATGTGCACCACATTGGAAGTCTTAACACAATTCAATCATGCACAAGGTGGAGATAATTACAGATTTGAACATATGCCTCATTAAGGTAACCACATACAGAATGTTGTCTCATTTCCCCATGCCACAAGAGAAGCCTTAGTAATTCTCTTAGGGAAGGTAAATTTCATCAAATGCTGTCATCAGTATAAAATAAAAAATATTTCTCTGTGAAAAATAAACAGAAGTTCTTGTAAGAAGAATCCACAGCTGTACATGTACACAGCAGACAGCTGGGTGAAATTATTACTTACGTGTATGTTCACAGTCATACTGACACAACCGAGTCAAACGAGTAAGGGCTGGATTTGAACTGACTACATAAGATCACAAGGTACAGAACATTATTTGGATGGGCCTCATGAGATGTTGGTTTACAACTCTGACAGTAAACATTTGAATGGATGACATCATCATTAAATAGGTTGATGTTTCTGCTAAAAAAGTGAAAGAAAGTGGTTGAAGAGCACAGTAACAATATACAGGTACACATCCTATATGCATTAGAAACCTCCTCTACACAGTATGACAGACAAACAGCAGTTAATCATTGCTGGATTCAATCCACTTAACAGTTTAATTACACAGACTAGACAGCACAGTATCAACAGCCAGGGCAACAGCATAAGTCATACTGTGAGGCAGTTCAGTTTTGAAAGCATGATGCAATTGTTGTGTTTCCAAAACTTGATTTGTCTGGGATCATAGGATCATTGGAGGTTACTAGGGCCCTTACAAGCCTAGCCAAGAGATTATCCCCCCAAAAAAAACCTCAGTCAGCACCTGTTGCCCCTGTCAATGAGGGACATAGGTGGAGACCCTGGGACAAATTTGAGGTTTCCCATCCACTCATCAAGGTTGCACTTGAAGAGGGTCGGTGAGGTACTCTGTTTGACATGTATGGGAAGTCTATTCCAGAGTTGGGGCAGCCTCTGGCAGACAAATCTGTTTCTCCAGTAGATTTTGTTGATGTAGCATATTAGATTTTGGTCTATCGAGTGGGTAATGTGTAAGGAGTTAGACTTATGGATATGGAGCATATCTAGTAGGGCAGAGTCTGACATTGCCTTGTAGGTGAGACAAAGGTCACCTCTGACCAATCTGTATGATACCGTGTAGAGTGATAGTGATTTCAGCATGTCCACAAAGGACAGGTGTTGGAGGCCATGGATTCTCTTTATGAAGTATTTCTGTGGCCTTTCCAGTTGGTGCAGGTGTTTGGAGAGGTGCATACCAAACGGGGTGTTATACTCAATTATAGGTCTAATGAGGGAGGAGTACAGAGAGGTAATAACCTCCTTTTTTCTGGATGCAATCCCTTTACTTATGAGATGCACCAAATGGATACTAGAAATGTATAGGGAGCCTTCTACCAATAAAAATATGTCTCCTAAATGGAAGTTTACATAATGGGTTTTGTCACAGAGCCAACTGTACATGATAATACACACAGTCACAGTATTTAAGCATTGTTGGACTTGAAACCCCAATCTATCTAGTTACAGAACTTAAAGATGCGTTATTAGCCATGAGCACCACAGGAGAAGTCTGGCTTTGAAAGTGGGAAAGTACACTTATGAAAGAATGACCTCATCAGTGTCTTGCAGAGATGTTTGTGGTAAAAGTGTGATAATAGTAGTTCTCTCCCAGTATAAATGTTCCTGCTAAGTTGACGTAGATACAACACTTCTGTTGATGAAGCTGTATGTACCTGACTCTTTAGTCTCTCTCACACACACACACACGCACAAACACACACACAAACACACACACACACACACACACACACACACACACACACACACACACACACACACACACACACACATATACACACACGCACACACACACGCACACACACACACACACACACACACACACACACACACACACACACACACACACACACACACACACACACACACACCCACACACACATAAATTCAGCATAGTTTGATTTGAATCTTCTACCTATCTAGATAAAGTACCTAGAGATCACAGTATCAACGCAAGTGTCACAAGAGAAGTATGACTTTTAAGAAGAGAGAGAGTGCAGTTTTGACAGGATGACCTCATCATTGTGGTGCAGAGAAATGTTAGAGTTAGAAGTGGGACAAAGTACAAGAAAGAGCTGTATCCAAAGTTAAAGTTTTCTCCTGAGTGGAAATGGGCACAGAACATCTGTTATTGAAACTTTACTTACCAGACTAACAATAAAGCCACACACACACACACACACACACACACACACACACACACACACACACACACACACACACACACACACACAGTTCACCACTGTTAGATTCAAGCTACCTAAATAACTAGTTACACAGTCTAGAGAACACAGTATGAATCACAAGTGCCACAAGAGCTGTCTGACTTTAAAAATGTGAAAAAGGACATCTGTATTATTAAAACTTCACTATCTTGAACATCAGCCAAAGTGCATTAAATGCATGTGTCTAGACACACCAGTCTAACAACACTGCATTTGTACCATGTAACTACATACTTCTCTAATAACATCTCTGTACTATCATTCAAGCACATTATGTTACTATTAGTGACATGTACCTGTTTCACAGTATAGGCTGTCAATGGCTATCACAAATGTAAAACAGTGGATTGTTAAGCATGCATTCATATTGGAATGACTGCATTCCATTTATTTGTCATTGTCAGTTTTATTGGCTCATGCTTGCACAATGTGCATTGGCAATCCAGACACTTCCCAAATATGGCAGTGCACTTCGCACTCTAACATATACACAGCTTCTTATTATCTATATCATATCCGGCATCCATTTGCTTGTCCAGCACTAAATAATATTCTGCACAACTATGTTTCTAGATGGCCATTATTATCCAATGGCCAAAAACTCCAGTCTATTGAAAAGCACATCAAATCTCCTGGACATTGTCTATACTCTTCTAATGTTTTTAAAGTTTAGAACTCCTTACCTGTATCCATCAATTCAATATTCTCCCTCCCATCCTTAAAAAACATTCTGAAAGACTTCCTAGCTAAAAGCTGGCTCTGTTCTTGCTCAACACCAGGATAAGTTATATCCCTAAATAAGAACAAGTACCTATTCATAACTTGCATCTCCTTACTTACCCTTTTTCAATTAATTCCTCACATCTACCAATTTTTCACCGTTGGCTTTCTGTCTAAATTTACCATGAGCCTGCTTTTCTATCACTTCAGTTTGCAAAAACACACCAGCACCAGTCTTGGTTGTGCTACTGATGGCATTCAAAATTAAATTAAATTTTTTTACCTTAGGAAATGAACTCTTGCTCACTGTAAGGGACCTCTGCCAGTCAGTAGTGTACAATGTCAAGTGATGTGCAAATGATGGAGAGAGACAGAGAGAAAAATTATTTAAAAAAGAAACATGAGACAATTAATTAAAGTGTACATTTGTGATGTTTCCTCAACTTTGTTGTCTTACAACATGAACATATACACCTTAAACATCACTATGTTCACACAAACAGCACCCTTTCGGGATTTTAACCATCACACCAGGGTATTAACAACAAACACTTGAGATTATTGTCACTGTTTGCCAGAAACAGAGACATGTACTAGGAAAAAGAAAACGTCAATTGCGTATACTCAAAATGTGACACTGTATCAATTCACATTAAAGGTACAACAGAACTAAGTTCTGAATGTTGTAATTTGTAATTTACCATTAGATGTAGGGATGACTCGGATGTTGGCAACAGCTAAGCTAATTTTCTTTGCACAATATAAAACAAATATTTGCAACACTGCAGCTCTTTTCTTCACTTTATTCTGTGAGTATCATTCCATTATCTACATTTTTCTAACAGCACTGCAGTGTCATTTGCATTGGTTCTGATAGCTGTTTCAATAAGTAATGTACTTCCTTGGAATTGCAGAAAAATAATTTAGTCAGAGGCACAAAGTGTGGTCATAAACAATTCATACAAATGTTTTGAATGCTGCTCTCCTAAGTCAGTCAATGCACTCCCAGACTTTCCAGTAAGTCTTTTTACCCTGCCATAGCCTTGGTAAGTGTATATCAAAGAGGACTGACTGTGAGACACTGAATGTTCCTGAAGTCAGACTAATCATTAAAATTTGTAATCCCTTAGCAGTTAACACTTCTCATTGCTCATTTTTGCAGTGCCAAGGCATGTGCACATACTCACATAGTTCCTCACACCATGTTTACCTGCTCTGTAGGTAAGGGACTTGTATTGTGGTAGGGCAGACTGTTTGTATCTAGAGAGCATGATACTGGTATTTGCTTTTGAAACTTATTTTTAGTTTAACAGCTGACTTGCTAAGGTATGTTGCTGTTTTTACAAACTGATTTATTTTACCCTTACTAATGGATTGCTTTTTGCAATACATCCATTGGATTACTGTTTACATTATTTTCCCTTGTTACTCACATCAAAGCCGGATCATGGTCAAATGGGGCCTTAGGCAGGGAAATGGACCAGACTCCCCTGGAAGCCATTCTTGTGTCACATTACCTGTCTCTCTCCCTCCCCCTTTATCATAAATGCTGCTCAAAACTGTTGGTGTACATACTGTTTTTTTTTTTTTTTCTGCTTTTGAAATGAAGGCAGAGATATGGATTTAGTTTAAAACTTTTAAGTTAAATATCCTTTGTTGACCAGTAAGGTAGGAATGTCTTTGAAAGGAAAGCCCTTGGTAGTATTTATATTACTAGGTGATAAAGGAGAGATAACTATCCCAGCCGAGTGTAGCCTCCCGGACATCTCAAATGCGCAGGTGAAAGCTGCTCTCTCTAAAGCTAAAAACACAGCATCAATGGGACCGGATGGTGTCCCCGGCTGTGTGCTACACGAGCTAAATGAGGAATTAAACCCGCACATAAGGCAGCTGTTTAATCTCAGCCTTACCACAGGATACGTGCCCAAGGAGTGGCGTACGGCAACTGTGGTCCCACTCCACAAAGGCGGTGCCTCTACGGACCCTGGTAATTACCGCCCCATAAGCTTAACAAGTCTAGTCTGCAAAGCTATGGAGAGGATCATAATGGAGCTCATAAACAAAGATATAGGGGACTTGCAGACATTGGACCCGACCCAGTTTGGCTTTGTCAAGGGAAGATCATGCCTTTTGAACTTGGTTGACTTCTTCAAACAGTCACCAAGGCCATTGATGAGGGAAAGGCAGTCCATACAGCCTACCTTGACCTTGCAAAGGCTTTCGACACAATACCCCACTCGGGTATTGTAGAAAAACTTACCAGCTTAAATGTAAACCCATATGTCACAAGATGGGTTGCAAACTGGCTTAAGGACAGAACCCACAGGGTTAGAGTTGCTGGCGCTGTGTCAGACTCCAAGCCGGTCACAAGTGGTGTCCCACAGGGCTCGGTCCTTGGCCCCTATTGTTTGGCATCTACTTCTCAGAAGTACAGGCCAACATGGGAGGACTTTGGCTGACAAAGTTTGCAGACGACTGCAAACTGGGCGCCGTAGTGGAAAGTGCATCGGACACGGATATCCTTCAGAAGGGACTCACGGAAACAGATAGCTGGTGCCAGAGCCATGGCCTGAAGTTAAACGCCAAAAATGTATAGTCATACCCTTCGGGAAAAACAAGGTAACCCCAAGCTACCATATAGGTGGCAATCCACTAAGCACAGAAGAGGTTATCAGGGACCTGGGGACCCAGGTTGACAGTGGCCTTTCTTTTAACACTCACATTGCTAAAGTGGTTAGAAAGACCTTCTACATTGCCCACCTGATCATGAAGGGATTCACATCCAGATCTAGTGAGGTCATTGTTCCTCTGTACTCTTCACTTATCAGACCAATGATCGAGTACAATGCCCCATTCGGGATGTATCTCACCCGACATCTGCAGCAATTGGAGAGACCCCAAAAGTTCCTCACCAAAAGGATAAAGGGACTCCAAAATCTGTCATATGCTGCCAGATTGAAGAAACTCCAGCTCTATTCAGTCGCATACCGTCTGCTCAGAGGTGACATGTGCCTGACATACAAGGCCATGTCCAACCCGGAATTAATGGACATGCTCCACCTCAAAAATCCAAATCCACCAAAACCACTAGAGCAAGCGACTTAAACCTTAGCACGGATATAAATAGGACGTGCTGGAGGGATAGATTTATCACTCAGAGACTCCCTATGCTGTGGAATAAAATCCCGGTCCATGTGAGGCAGAGCACCTCGCTGACTCTGTTCAAGAGAAATCTAGACCTGTGGATGGGAGATCGTAGGTTTACCCCGGGAATCATCTCTGTGTCACTGCTGGACAGAGGCACAACAAACTAATGGGCACAGTATTTTTTCATATAAGGGGTGGCGTAAGCCACAATCATTTGGGCTAGGCTTATAAATGCCTTAGGGCAGATAGCCTAGTATAAACCTATGAACCTATGAACCTATGAACCTAAGATTGGCCAGTGCATTGGGGAACTTCGCTCTACTCTTTTTGATAGCTCATGTGGATGTAAAAGATCTCACAGCATCTGCCATTAACACAGACAGATGGGGCCTCAGTTTAACATCTCATCCAAAGGGCAACACACTTAGGTGTGCAACACTCACACTTAAAATTCACTACAGTATTAGCAATCCATCTATATGGTATGCAAGTAGAATATACAGCTTTCAGCACCAAAGGAAAATATGCTACCTGTTATGCCACTAACACTGCTTTGAAATTCTATAGTACAAACGCTGATAGCCATTTGATAAACAAAACAGTTGCACATTGAAAACAGATTTAGTATGAGCAACAGTAAACTTCTCTTTTTTTGACATTCACATTCCTTGAAAATGCACTGAAATTCACATACTTTGAAAATGAACTCCTGAGTTTATTGAATAGTTTTACCATTAAGCAATGAAACAAAGTGTATGAGGCAATAAGTGACAAAATTACCCAAGTCTGGTGTAGAGGATTATGGCCGTTGTCTCCTTTAACCAAGTTAAGGGTTTGAGCCTAAGCAAGCTATTTAACGTTACATACAGACAGACACAGACATACACACACACACACACACACACACACACACACACACACACACACACACACACACGCTGAAAATAAACTTGCCTATACCACCACACACACACACACACACACACACACACACATGCACTATGTCAACAGTCCTGCTAACATGGTATATTTACTAAATAAATGTGTTTGTTATTCTCACACTCTCACTTTTTTGGTATCAGGCTTTCCCTCCTGTTCAAGTGATGATGACTGAGATTTGCCCTTTGCACATTTCTTTATAACTTAGGATCACATATGAGTCTAATGCACAGGTATATAGTTAATGCTTGCTTACTCAGAAGCCTCCTTTACTGTAAATGTATTGCACAAGAAATGTTTTTATTTGCTGTTCCTTCTCTGTTGTGAATAAATGTTTATGTAATTGTTGACCCTCATTGCATTTTTGTTAGCATTCATAGTAATGCAGTCAAAGCAGATATTTAAATCTCACTTATTGCTCTACTTGTGCAAATGATGCTAAAATTGACCTGCTCACTGGTTTATATATAGTGGTCAACTGAAATGCCTGATGCATAGTATTGGACAAAATGTATAGCTGTATATTGCAAATATCAGTCTTAAGCTATTACTGACATTACTTTACACCTGTTGCATGCTCACCGTAGTGACATCAAAGTATTTGCATATGAGAGTAATCTGCTATATACAAAAACAACTTAGCCACTAAACCAAAGAACACAATTTAATCTACACTTAGCGCCTCGGCAAGCAGCCTTCCAAGAGTAAAAAACACATAACTCACATCCATTTAAATGCACATTCATCTTAATTATACAATTATCCAATTAAGCTAAATTAATAAGAATTAATAACATATTTTCAGTTGCATTCCTTGTTAAGACCAAATGGTTCCAGTTGTTGAATTTTAAGATAAATATAGTTTCTTTTTGCAATAATTTTGTTTAAACAATTTAAATTTCAACATTTAAATGGATGTGAGTTATATGTTTTTTACTCTTGGAAGACTGCTTGCCAAGGTGCTAAGTGTGGATTAAACTGTGTTCTTTGGTTTAGTGGCTGAGTTGTTTTTTGTATTTTGATTTTTGGTTTTTCATCTGTTGGAGATTAGTCAGCTATATACCTCTTTTTTAATACAGTACCACACACCTTGTTAATATTGCATTTACAAAATGGGTTCTTGGGGTTGTCTCTGTCTGATGCTAACAGTGCACAACCATTACATGGTTAATTAAAGGTTATGGACTTTTGCAGACATCAGTTTTACTATTTGTATTTGCTTAGGATCTTAGGTTTTCACTCAACATTGAAAGTGTACGTGCTATCCTTTGCCTCTTAGCTAGAACCATGGCATATTGTGCATGCCTACATCTACCAGCACCATTTGCAGCAGGTGGTTCTCCTTCAGACTCCTCATCTGTATTTGCTGGAAATGCTTGCTTTGCCTGTGGTCGTGGAAACTGTAGTCCTACCCCTTGTTGTCCTTGTTGAAGCTGTTTCTTGTGAATTATATTCTGCAACATGGTACAGACAGTGAGTATTTAGGCAGAGGTGGCTGAGTCATATTGCAAGGCACCTTCTGATGCATCTAGACACTGCAGCCTTGATTTTTTGCAAGCAAATACACTTTCTATCATATTCCTAGTTTGAGCATGGACATCATTGCATTCAGTCTAGTTGTGTGGGTTTTTCATGTGTTTTATGAACCAAGATTCCAATGCATAACCTGCCTCCTCCACTAGATGCCTTTGTGGAAAGTACCCCCTAGCAAACCTTGTGGACAGGTTATAGGTGCACCATATGCATTAATTGTGAAAACTGCCTGGGACATCTTCATAGACACTCTAGATGATCCCTTGGACATTGCAGATAACCAGACAGTTTGTAGAGTATTATCCTTTCCTGTTAATGGACCTCCTTCCCTGTTCACTGTGTTGTTCTTTTATTTCTATGTGTATGCAACCTATGGCCCTCAAAACTTCAGGGAAGTGTGCTATTGCATATAATTCCTCATGGTTCTTGCTCTATTCTCTGGGGTCATTGGAAACAGATGTACTCCCTTGCATATTGTAGCATTGCACTTAGAGAATTAATTAATATTCTAGAAGCTGAGGCCTGTGACAACTCTAATATATTCCCTGTAGTTCTCTGGAAAGTACCTGTCGCTAGTATACGTAACATACCTTTGTTTCCAATGGGATGAGTTCTCCATGATTTCTCTGGGTTTCAGGTGAGGGCAGAAGAGGTTGCATATTTCATCTAGTATTTTCCTGTCCATCTGTATCACTTTAAAATTTCTGCATCATGCAGTCCATGATAAGTCAAACGGGGTCTAAGCATCCTTCTTCTTCTTCTTGGCCACAGCAGCAGCACCTTGAATTAAAGCCTGTTGTTCATACACATTAATGATGGCAGCAGCAACCCCTAACATTTTTTGCTAAGTGTAATAGTGGCTGTAATCCAAACAGTTTTGGATTTCAAGGCAAATGTCATCACTGAGTATACACAATTACTTTATAGGTTCCTGAATAGCTCTGCCATGTTGGGTTGGTTAATTGGCATATCATTTGTCTTCTTTTGCTTTTATTCACATATTCTACCATTTGTACTAAGTGTAGCTCTGTTTAATGAATATGAAATAGAGTACTACTGTGTGCATGGCATGCCATGATGGGTACACTTTAGAAACACTTAGTGTAAGCATTTGTGAATACAGGCTTTCAAGGTATACCTCAATCATTTTCTAATTTATCACATGTTAAAATAGTATATGATCATAAAATTATTGCGACTGAATTTAATATGTATTACTTATTAGTTACTAAAATGAAAGTGTCTGAAAATAAAACCACTCCTATATCTACTAATAATTGCTTCTGTCCGTTTATAACACAGGATATGAGTTCTTGTAGGCTAAAAAAAGAGAGAGAGGAAATCTCTGTGGTTCCTGATAATGTTTCTGCAGTTTTAATAAACAATATAAAGCCCAATGATGGTCCATTATTCCAAGACATATTTAGTCAACTATCATTAAACTATGTTCCCAAGTTGTGGAAGCAGTCAATCATTTCTTTTGTTTTTATAATGATAAAATTAGATGTGACAAACTATAGCCCAATGAGCTTGGTGTTTATTATTTGAAAATGTTTTGAAGGATGTCTACCATTACTGTTAAGGATATTTGTTATAAATTTAAGACTGATTTATATCAAAAAGGCTTCGTTCATGACAAGTCTACTTTAACAAATCTTGGACAATTTTATGGTCAAGTAACATTTGTTCTTGTTGAAGAATTGCATGTAAGGGTGGTATTTTTGGAGTTAACCAAATATTTTAATGGTCTGTTACACAAGTCTGTTGTGCAGACTTTATACTTTTAGCAATTTAATCCTTATTTAATAAATTGTACATAGCTTTCTGGACAAAGACAGTGTGTATCAGTGCAGTGTACCCACTCTGATTATTTGACTAACATGTTAAGAGTCCCACTCTTTGGACTTATTTATTTATTTCTCATCAGTCCTATGGGTAATAACTACTGGATAGCAAAATATGCTGATGACTAAAGGTGGATTTTATTACTAAGAGTGTATCTGATTACATCACTATAAATGTAGTTTTAAATAATATGGGCAAAAAAATAGGCCTAAGTTTTAATCAAAATAAATGTAACATGCTCTATTTTAGGAATTCAGTAGTAAATTATCCTTTATTTTTAAATGGCCTTCTTATTAAAGTGGTGAATGAATATAAAGATTTGGATTCCCTAATCACTTACATTTTTTTTTTTCAAAACAATCTCACAGTGTATAATCTAAGGCCTTACGGCCACTGGGACTTGCATTTAAAGATATTTATTTGAGGGATAATGATTATTTAATTCTACGTAATTCTTCTTTATAAAACTTACATCTGCCCTATATTGGAATTTACCAATGCTTTATATATATATAAATATATATGTATGTATGTATATATATAAGAAATCAATTAACTTTAACTGACAGTGTCCAAAGGAAATGCACAAAATCCATTACCTCATTTGGACATTTGAGTTATTCAAAAAGATGTAATAAATTAAATTTGTTCTCCTTACATTATAGATATGTCAGGGGGTGAATATTATTAGCTTAGAGGGCCTGTAAAGACAAGTTGTTAGAGAGAAAATTTAATATCTCAAGATCACATATGCATGGTAAGAGTGATTCTTGTATAAATCCTGATAAGGGAAAGATAAGATATAAATATATAACTCAAGTGATTACTAGGCTTTTGAATAAAATTCTTTGTAGAATCTGACTTTTGCCTAATTTTGAGTTAAATAAACATTTAGATGAATGGATGGGTTATGAAGTTTATAATATTTCATTTTCTGAATCAGTGTACCCCAATGGCCTTTGGACCTGAACACTGCGGAATAAACTATTAGAAACTAGGCACGTAGTCTGGGTAACCACAGGTACATACTAGGATTGCAGTCCAGGGGACCTTTGAGGAACCTAGTTCAAATTCTTAGTTGCACTGAATCACTGCCTGGTTAAAGTAGATCTGAAGGGAATCAGACTCTTTACCACAACGACTAAAGCTCACAGCATTATTCTCTGTGCCAGTTGCCAGACATAGAAAGCATTGACAAGTAACTGAGAGTTTAATGGATGTATTTGCCACACCGCATGATGGGTGCCATACTGCTTATCCCAGGAGCAGATTTTGTAGCTAGCCATCTGGCCATTAAGACAGAATGTGCAGAAGATCAATGTGTTGCACTGTTTGATATGCAAGGGGAGCAGCTTCTATAGGGCGGGGATAATCTGAGTGAGACGTCTATGTCTCCAAGAGGTCTTATATGCTGCAGTGAAGGTTAAGGAAATGGGGAGTTTTAGTACAGCAAGCATGTCTGAGATGGAGGTGGTCTGGTAGCACAGAGTCTTTTATAGGTGGAAAGGCAAGGTAGACATCACCATACGGGAACTAGCATGTGAAACAGAAAAGCAATAAGTCTTTTTAGTTTGTATGACTAGGTCAGGGAATACAGTCCTTTGTTTTTTTTATAGTTAGCCTTTGCAGTCTTTCTAATTGGGCAAATGCTTGGAGAGGTGCATTCCAAATGACATCTTATATCTGGGAATAAACTTGACAAGATAAAAATATTTCATAACTATATCTGATACTTGATGATTAAAAGGATAGGCCATTGTTGATGAAGTTCATAAAAGGTTATCAGTTATGTGGTAATCGATAGGATAGACTTATTTCTCAAAGAAAACTAAATACATATTTTGACATTATACTTAACACCATGGTTAGTACACCAAGTATTGTTTCAGGTAGGCCCCTCTTGAAGGGTATTTGTCCATGGAGGACTCAGTATTAGCAGGCAGTTTACAGTTATCAGAAAACTTGGTTAACCATAGTATTTTGCCATATGCTTATCATTAGAGAAGTAGGTACCAAACAAGATATGGTCTACCTTCTCTTAGAAAGCAGGAAACTATAAAAGAAAACACATTTTACTTAGTTTTTTAAAAATAAATGCCATCCCTATTCTGACCATCTTTCTCTCTCTCCTGCTATCATTGTTCTCCAAATGGCTGCTTATAACCATATTATCAGCTAGGGCAAAAACCAAGCCATTATCCAGAATTTTGTGTTGTTACCATTACTCATAGTCTCACTTTTGTATGCCTTGCAAGGAGTAAAATCAATGCATAACTTGTCCTCAGATGATCTGCCAGTGTTTTCCCTTTTGATTGCTGCAGGACCGGTGCTCCTTTTTGCAACCATAAGTTGAATATGTAGCCATAAATCCCTTTTCTCCCCTAGGATGGGTGAGTTGGCAAAATGCTGCTCATTCCAACCCCATTTTCCAGCTGACTTCACAGAGACTGGCTGCTCAAAATAAACCAGTGGTCCTGTACTGCAATCAAAGCTTCATCCCTGTACAAATTCTATAAAAAAGTTTAATTGGTCTTTGTACTCTCTCTCTCTTACACACACACACACACACACACACACACACACACACACACACACACACACACACACACTGCATGTTTGATGTGCATGTATATGTTTTTCATGTATCTATATGTAGCTATATATATATTAATATATATTTATATATATATATATATATATGTGTGTGTGTGTGTGTGTGTGTGTGTGTGTGTGTGTGTGTGTGTGTGTAGACATAGATTAGATGTATATATTTTTATCTCTAAATATATATTTATATTATATAGTCTATATTACATATTTATGTATATATATAACTATATATATATATATATATATATATGCAGAGTGATAGCCTGTTGATGCATTACAGTAACAGTTTTGGGGGATGTTTCCATGTTTCCATATAACCTGCATTCTCTTGAGTTCTTGACCATCAAATGAAGTAAAGCACTACAGAGGTTTTTGAAAACTTAAAACTATATCTGAAGTAAACCTGAGTAAAAGAAAAGGAAATTGTTCTATTCAATGACTCTCTGTTATCATTGTAGCTGCAACGAGCAAAAACATTGATGGAAAATGTATAGGGTGTAGGGACCCTAGTCCTTCTCCTATTTGAATGTGAGCTCATCCTGACCCATTCAGCTTCATATCCTAACTGTGTGCTGCCCATAATCTACTTAGATAACAGATCATG
The DNA here is from genome assembly GCF_019279795.1 of Protopterus annectens. Taxonomy (NCBI): domain Eukaryota; kingdom Metazoa; phylum Chordata; order Ceratodontiformes; family Protopteridae; genus Protopterus; species Protopterus annectens. Next base: position 491,067,403 of record NC_056741.1, on the reverse strand, counting down.
GGCAGGGTGGAACAAGTAGTCAGCAAATTTTAAACTGTAGTTTAATATTTGCATCAGGAACAGAAAGCTGATATCAGTAATAGCATGAGTTTTTTTTTTACACTTATTGGCAAACAACCAGATATTTTGGCTCATCAAATTTCTCAGCTATTTTCCAGAATGTTGATTTAATCTGATATTTTTGCCTGGCTGTCCATTTTATATAATAACAGAAAAAAGACCAACACGAAAGTAAACCAGGTCTGCAAAAACCACACAACAAATCCAACAGATGTGCACAGACATTAGAAATGGTCAATTAAGTAGAAGCTTTGTGGAATATTAAAAGGTTCAACCTCACTGAGCATTTCCAGGGTCTGTATACATATATCTATATACACATATATATATATATATATATATATATATATATATATATATATATATATGTATATGTATATATATATAAGGTCTACTTTAGTTCAGCGAACAATCAGATGATCGAACGCTGTTAGGTCGAACACTAAGTACTGAACAAGCAAAATAGCGAACAGCCGGAACAGCAAAATTTTTCCCAGGGAAAGAAATCGCTGGCCCGGCCGTCTGGGTTGTGCCATTTCCTCCAATGTAGAGCGATCTCACAGTTGGTATATTTAAGTAGGGGGGTGGGGGGCACAGCCCCCCAATGGGGCTTCTGGAGGTTGAAACCCCCCACTTTATTAAGTGTTTAGTGGGGAGGGGTTGTTTTTTTTTGGGAACAGCAAACTTTTTCCCTGGGAAAAAAATTGCTGTTCTGGTTGTTCGCTGTTTTCAGTTTTCGAGATGTTGGGGTCGACATAACAACGTTCTATCATCTGATCGTTCATTGTTATAATATAGACCCTATATATATATATATATATATATATATATATATATATATATATATATATATATATATCTATATATATATATATATATATATATATATATATATATATATATATATATATATAAATATATATATATATATGTGTGTGTGTGTGTGTGTGTGTGTGTGTGTGTGTGTGTGAGATTTTCTGATAAATCTGTGCCTCTCAACTCTCTTTGATTTTGCAGAACATCCAGATTTTGCTTCATATGTTTGCCTGTCCCTTGTAAGTGTGCACATTATCTGTAAATCGCTGATAATTATAGTCACTAATGCAAGATGTCACAGTTTTAATACACTTTTTGTTCAGATACTGCATGTAGATACAAAACCTGTTATTCTATTAACTTTTTAAGTGAATTACGGAAATATTTAACAAAGCAAATCCCTGATTTTGGACCTTTGTCCCTTTGTTTTTTTTTTTTGGCTTTCTCCCTGAATATTGAGCATAGAAACTGAGAGCTATTGGCAAATTACTGGAAGTTACATTCAGTCAAAAATGCCAGACATTGGAGTTCCATGCTTCTTACAACTAAGAAAATTAGATCAGTATAAAAACGTGTGTGTGTGTGTGTGTGTGTGTGTGTGCGTGTGTGCGTGTGTGCGTGTGTGTGTGTGTGTGTGTGTGTGTGTGTGTGCGCGCGCGTGTGCCTGTGTGTGTGCATGTGTGTGTGTGTGTGTGTGTGCGCACACACACACAAGTGCACTGTGTGTTGGGGGGGGGGGTATGACCATCAGCTGATCTTTGCTCATTAATCTGACTTTGCAAAATTACTGTGATTTACACAAGTGCACTGTGTGTTGGTGGGAGGGGTATGACTATTAGCTGATCTTCGCTCATTAATCTGACTTTGCAAAATTACTGTGATTTATATGAAGCAACTTGGAATACTTAATGTATGGCTAATTTTCGCATGGAACAAATCTGAAATTGTCCACCATATGTGTTTAATAAAACATCTTAAGTACACACAGAGTAACTTAAAACTGTGGGGTGCCTGTCTGTGGAAAGTTACTGATCCCCTTATTGTTTTCTTAATTTAAACAGTAACCATCTAGCTGCAGAACTATTCTGCCTTTGGTGATGCCTGTAGAAAGTAAGAAGACATCATTGTTTTTGTTCAGTATAAACAGTCAGTATCTGGGTTTGCAGGACTAGTGTGCATTTTCAGGATTAATGTGATTTCTGTGAAGCAGCTTTGAATACTTTAATGCATAGCTACTGTTTTGTGGAGTACAACTAATGTACAATCATGGCCAGCATTTTTTACCACCATCATCTGAAGTGCACCCAGTATTTGCTGTAACCGCTGGGTGTGATGGCAGCTGACTGTTGAGGGATGGGAGCTGTCTGTTGACCCCAGAACCCCAAGGCTGTATAAGTGGATTTAGATACAGGCTTCTTAGTGGCTTCTGCCCTGAAACTTACCAGGGCTACTTAGAGGTGTGTACAGAAGTTCACTGCAGCATGTGTAGGGGCCTAGAGATCATGTCATTGTTTCTTTAATTTTCCTCTCAAACCTCAAATGTGTGCACAGTCTTTTGTTAAGCTAGGACAGTGTATTCATTATCTCTTTAACTTTGTTCTCAAATTCCAGATGTGTGCACAGAGGATCAGTATAGTTGTATAGGAGTATTGTATTATAGTGTAGTGTCTACCAGTAACAATTTAGAAACATTACTGTGATTATTATTTTTTTCGGATTCCTCACAATAAGATGCACATACAGGTAACTGTTTTTGAGTGAGGGTAAGGAGGCAGGCTCTCTTGACAGATCTGATGTATGTATCCTTGCAAGCATTTGTCTTCTCTATTTATTATGAACTGCTAATTTTACTGCTTTGAGTACCAACCCTTTGATAAAACTTATTTTTTCACTGAAATTAAAAGTATGCAATTGAATTTCTTTCCTTACTCATATTTTTTCTTTGGGCTATAATTGTATTTAAGCATTGAAAAAAATGTTAAAATGCTTCACAGAGTATCTCATATCCCTGGGTTCAGGGGGTTAGAGACCTCCACACCCCAGCTTGATTCAGATTTCCTCCTACAGTTATTATAGTATTGTCTGAGTCAGTTAGGGTGTGCTGAAAGGATAGAGGAAAATGCAAAGTTGAAGAGTTAGACTATATTTCTTCTTATTCTGAACTTTGTCAGGCCATTATTGGATGACGAAAGGTTGCTCTAGAACCCTTATGACATCTGGGGTGTTAGTGCCCTCAGACCCCCATGTTAATTCAGATATTTCCTCCACAGTTATGCCAGTGCAGTTCTGACCAGTTATGGTTTGCTGAAAGAATTCAGGAGAAAGCAAAGTTAAATTTCTTTCCTTGATAAGGATTTTTATTCAGGTTCTCATTGGATCAGCAGATTGTTTAAAAAATGGAATACGGGTATAGAAATGAATATTACTACTGCCTGCTGTGACAATAAGAGATACTGCTTGCCATGCCAGAAGTAGGGCAGTGGCTGTATGACTTGTGCCAACACAGCTAGCTGGAATTTTGCAAATAATTATATGTCATTTGTATATCAAACTGATTTGTACAGATGCTTGTGCTGAAAATATATTTGTGAGGTTTTCTTGCTTTAAAATGTATTAATAGTGCACCCTGCTGGAATGAAAAGACATGTACATGTATTATTGTAAATTTATTGAATGTATATGTTTTAATAGAGGACATCAGGGCAGCAAAGGTGCTGAATAGGACTGGAGATGCTGGGTCTGGAAGAAGCCTTTGTTCATTAGCTGAGTAAAAAGAACGGAAGTCACACGCATTTAGATATGTATTGTAGCTATCTATGCTAAATTCCTGTCTCAGCTTCAAAAGGGGATGCTGCGAGAACCTAGAGTCAGGTGACCAGATGAGATTATTTTGCAAGCCATCCTTTATATTATATTTTATAGGGAGAAATCTCTAAAGATGGAGTATTCTGGTTTTTTGAACCTGACTAGAAAGACTGCTCACATATTTCATTGTGCCTTGCTCTGTCAAGTAAGTTATTAGGGAATAGTAATTCTCCTAGATTCAATCAGGAATATAGTGAAGCTTAGCTTAAAATTTGTTTTTCTTTATTTGTATGAGCCTGTCCATCAATATTATTTACAATAATTCCTCTGATTTGAACTCTATGGTTTGCTGTAAATATATATTTAGTATTTTCTTGTTATTTTATTATTTATTATTAAATATATTTAAACTTTTATTGTGACTGGTCCTTGTAGAAAGTATTTAACCTTTGAGAGTGCTTATATTTATCTGGTGACACTGTATGGGCCACTCCAGAAGGCCTAGCCATCTTGATCAACTACAACCATTTGTATTAGTATTAATATTACAAAGTACAGTTGGACATCCCCTGTTAAGGGCCTTAGAGTACCTGATTGTAGAGTATCTGGCGCAGTGATAACTACCTTATATTCTGGGTAGAAGGGGGCATAGCAGGTAAATCTGTGCCAGCATTTCCCAGGTGTGTGTGTGTGTGTGTGTGTGTGTGTGTGTGTGTGTGTGTGTGTGAGTATGTGTGTGTGTGCTTGTGTGTGCGTGTGTGTGTGTGTGCACGTGTGTGTGAAAAATTAAATCTTAGTGTGTGTGTGTGTGTGTGTGTGTGTGTGTGTGAAAAATTAAATCTTAGTGTGTGTGTGTGTGTGCGTGTGTGAAAAATTAAATCTTAGTGTGTGTGTGTGTGTGTGTGTGTGTGTGTGTGTGTGTGTGTGTGTGTGTGTGTGTGTGTGTGTGTGTGTGTGTGTGTGTGTGTGTGTGCTTGTGTGTGCGTGTGTGTGTGTCAGCTACTTGGAGCATGGACACCAAACACTAGGCTTACAGAGACGGTGCTGGAAGTCATGGCTTGTACACTTGGCTGAGGAACTAACCCTACAGCTATACAAGTGGGGAGTCTTATTGGGGACCTGGAGGGAGACAGGTAGAGAGATCCAGACTCCAGACTAAGTGTGCTCCCTGTGTGCTCTTAAGGGAAATTGTACTTGGTGCAGAGAGTTGCATCTGGAAATACTGAGTGTATCCATTTGTATTCCAAGTGCATGTTCCTCTCCAGTGCCAGTGGTGAGGATTCAAGCTCCTTAATTACTGGTCCAGCATGGGTATGTCACAGCTTCCATCAGAAATGAAGCACTCACTTCAACACCTTATGTTTGGTGTCACTTGTTGCAAGTTGGTTGCTACAAATGTGCAAGTGGCGTGTTATAGTTTTCAAAAGTAGGAAACTTTTTTGTTATGCTCCTTAACATAGACTCGTGGGGCACAGAGGAACCTACACCACTTAGGAGAGACAGGAGAAACACCAGATTAGATAAAATACCTTCTCTTTTGTTCTCCAAAACTTAAAGTTGAGGGTCACTATATTGTGGACTGGTACCGGTACTAGGTGAGCCAGCTACAAGTATGGTTTGTGCTGCATGATGCCACTGTTCCTTACATTTTTTTTTCATTCTGAATGGAATTTGGATCATGTGGTGATAAATTTTAATATGGGCAGTAGCCATTTCCACATTGTTGGTGCTAACACAGCAAAAGAAAGATCAGTAGATTGGACATCATTTTGTGGCATTAAAAGGTGGAGTAAGGGACCTTAAGTTACAAAGGTGCAATTCTCTTTCGATGTCTTCTGGCAAAGAAGAGAAGAGAAGAGAAAAGTTGATTTGCTTGCAGGACACTGACATAAATTGTAGGGTATATCTGTGTTTGACTGGGCACCATTTAGCTTTTGGTAGTAAGGTGCACTTTTCTCTTTAGAAGAGGCTGATACGTTGCTTGAAGTTGATTTTAGGGACCATACATTCTTTTTGAGTCTGATGTGACAATATATCGTCTATACTTGAGTACTTGAATTTATGTCTGTTCCCCCTGCTGGATAAAGGAACTGAGAGATTTTTTTCTAGACCAGATGAAAAGGTTATTAACTATGTTTGGTTGAGACATGGGTGTTGTTGGTATGGTTTTGGAAATGTAATGCAGCATCTAACCAAATCCCTAGGGATGAACACTGCTGGACTGTTTCATTGTACTCTTAATGTTGAGGTGAATACTCTAGTAAATAGAACTTTTAGTAAATGCTTGTGAAGTTCTAGTAAATTTATGTGAAGTTCCAAAAACTGCCGACCAGTCAAGAGTAGGTTCGGTCCTGGGTCCTCTCCTGTTTGGTATCTACTTCTTTAAGTCCAGGCCAACACGTAGGGACTCTGGCTGACAAAGTTCGCAGACGATTACAAGTTGGGAGTTATTATTAACTCCCCAAGTGATGTTGACATCCTACAGAACGGCCTCACTGAGAACAATGGCTGGTGTCAGAACCATGGCCTTAAGCTCAGTGTCAAGAAATGTGTCATCATCCTCTTTGGGAAAAACCCAGTTCCCATGAATTACCACATCGATGGTAGACCAATGAACACAGAAGGTGTTATAAGAGATCTGGGAACACATATTGATAGCAACCTCTCTTTTGACCACCACATTGCAACTGTGGTCAGAAAGTCCTTCTATGTGGTATATCTCATTACTAAGGGTTTTGCATCCAGGAAGAAAAAGGTCATTGTCTCCCTCTACTCTTCCTTCATTAGGCCAATCATTGAGTACAATGCCCCATTTGGCATGTACCTCACTAAACACCTGCAACAACTGGAGAGGTCGCAAAAGTACCTCACAAAGAGGATCCTAGACCTTAAACATTTGTCCTGTATGGACAGACTCAAACAACTCCAACTATTCTCTGTCTCATATTCCTTACTTAGAGGCAATCTCTGCTTGACATACAAAGCCATGTCTGACCCAGCTCTGTTAGAAATGCTACATCTAAAGAAATCCCAATCCCTCCACACCACACGCTCCAGAGACCTCAACCTCATTACCACAATCAACAGAACATGCTGGAGGGACAAGTTCATAACCCAGAGACTGCCCAGGCATTGAATAGATTTCCCATACATGTCAAACAGAGCACCTCAATGGCCCTCTTCAAGAGAAATCTTGATGAGTGGATGGGAAATAGAAAATTCACCCCAGGCATCACTCCAGTGGCTTTAATCCACAGAAGCACTGGGAACTAAGGTCAGGTGGCATGATGCCAGGGTAATCCTATGGGCTAGGCTTGTAAAGACTCCAGGGCCATTAGCCTAGTACACACCTATGAACCTATAGCTTTGCTTTTCCTAGTATTACGAGTTAAGCTGTGATCCTGTACTTGCTATGATAGTAAAGCGATGTATTTTTTCCAGGTTACATTTTATACTAATGAAAAGCTACTTGTTCTATAAATAGCCACATCTTTTCCTTATAATATGATAGATATATGGGTTGGTCAGCAGTGAGGTTACTGATGAATAATGAGAATAGAGAGTGGGACAGGCCTAATGCGTGTGGTATGACTTTGAGGAGAGGAGTACTTGAGGATGAATCACTATGCTTATTTTAAAATATAGGTCCCTTGTGCAGAAAGTCACAAATATTAGTTATAATTTGAGCATTTTGTTTTAGAATGGATACAGATTTAGATTTCATTAGAATTTAGTTTTGTTTTAACATGATTGGGTAGTTTTAATAGACTGATTAACAAAACTTTACTTTTTCAAATTATATAAGCCCATCAGTTGTTTGGTGTACCTAAACCCTTGAAGGTTCATCATGACTAAGATACTAAGTTTTAACTAATAAAGGTTGTTGTTGATAATCTTATTGTTTAAATCCTGTTGCTGCCAATGTTGTTATGGTATTTTCACTAGTCTTTTGATATGATATGATATGATATGTTTATGAGAATATGTGGTCACTATCTACCTTCATCTTTTGCCATTAAGTGTCAACAAACTGCATTCAAGTATCATGTAACAACCACCTTGAAGGAAAATGGAGGTTCCTTAGGGAATGTAATATACAAGAGCATGGGGCATATATTGAGACATTAATTAGGGGGTTGTCCCTGCCTTGGTTTGTGTACTTGACAGTTAACATTCTCCCAATTCATATCATTAACAAGTAATGAAATATGTTATTTGAACTATTTGTCCTGGTCCCCTTCAATAAACACATCACAGCAAATGACATTTGACGACCTTTATTAAACTTCCATAAAATAACCAACATTTATTAATTAGAACTAAACATAGTATAGTTGATTTTAATCACAGCATAAACATCCTTGTAATGTTAATCAGGAGAGCTTACCTACTCATCCTGCCCCAGTAAGCAGCATCCATACCTCAGCTTGCTTACTTTACTTATGAAGCAGCATCCCCGACACACTTCATATGTCATTTATTGAAATACCTTCCAACCAAATAAACAGCATCCTTACCACCACTTGCTTATTTATTTAGGAAGCATCCTCCAACTGCTCACTTTCCTTTCCCAAATCCTCGAAATGAGCATCCAAACACAAGAGGGGGAACAGAAGAGGGCAAGTCTGTCCCTCTTCTCCGCCTATCCCGACTGATAAAATAACCACAACCAATCCACCAAAAGAAAGGGAGGGTGGGTAGCAAGTTCACGGCAAAATGTGATTACTTACCCAGCTACACTTGTCTAAATCCCCTAAGCCCCTCCCAACCCTTACCTCATTTCCTCCCAATCATCCCTCCTTCAATTTAACCCTTTCATTTCCCCCAACCCTCTTAATTCCCACTAATATATATATATATATATATATATATATATATATATATATATATATATATATATATATATATATATATATATATATATATATATATATATATATATATATATATATATATATATATATCTACCCCTTTTGAAGATGTCCCTGGACAAATTGGTTTGTTACCAAACCTCATTTTTCCCAGTCCCCTTCAATAAACACATCACACTGAATGACATTTGACGAACTTTATTAAACTTCCATAACATAACTTTGATAACCAACATTTATTAATTAGAACTGAACATAGTATAGTTGATTTTAATCACAGCATAAACATCCTTATAATGTTAATCAGGACAGTGTACCTACTCATCCTGCCCCAGTAAGCAGCATCCATACCTCAGCTCGCTTACTTTACTTAGGAAGCAGCATCCAAGAGCTCACTTCATATCCCTTTTAATCACAGCATAAACATCCTTGTAATGTTAATCAGGACAGCATACCTACTCATCCTGCCCCAGTCAGCTTCATATCCCATTTATTGAATTACCCATGCAACCAAATAATTCAGGATGACATGACCTTACGCATCCTGACCCAGTAAGCAGCGTCCATATATCTACTTGCTTACTTTACTTATGAAGCAGCGACCCTGACACACTTCATACATGATTTATTGAAATACATTCCAACCAAATAAACAGCATCCTTACGTCCACTTACTTATTTATTGAAATACCTTCCAACCAAATAAACAGCATCCTTACCACCGCTTACTTACTTATTTATTTAGCAAGCATCCTCCAACTGCTCACTTTCCTTTCCCAAATCCTCGAAATGAGCATCCAAACACAAGAGGGGGAATAGAAGAAGGCAAGCTTGTCCCTCTTCTCAATCAAATCACACAGCCACTGTTTCACCCATAATGAGAAAAATAAATATATATATATATATATATATATATATATATATATATATATAGAGAGAGAGAGAGAGAGATCCTCCTATACAGATCACCTGTCTCTCATAACCAAACCCACCAGTAACCACCAGGCCTACCTATTCCACAGGAATACCTACAGGTCATCTCGGACGTACACTTGCCTTAGCAAGTTCAAGCCAAAATGTGTGTACTTACCCAGCTACACTTGTCTAAACCCTCTAAGCCCCTACCCACCCTTACCTCATTTCCTCCCAATCATCCTTCCTTCCATTTAAACCTTTCATCTCCCCCAACCCTCTTAATTCCCACTAATATATATCTCTAACCCCCCTTTTGAAGATGTCCCTGGACAAATTGGTTTGTTACCAAACCTCATTTGTATAAAATAACTACTCCCTTCTCTAGCCTTATTGGTATCACTCACAACAAAAATTTGAATAATCCGTTTGTTCCCTTTTCTTCATGTTAGCCTCATCGTGTGCTTCTCCAGGAATAAACTATATCAGAAGAGGTTTAGAGAGGAGATGGCAAAAAAGTTTTCCTCTGTTGCTGTTCTGCAATCTGTTTGCATTCCACTTAAATTTCATTGACTGTATTCATTTTCTAAGAAATTGGATATCTTCCCTTGTGCTATGTATAGTGTACTATTATGCTCAGTCATACCCACCCTTCTTTGCTGGTGTGTATGTTTTTGCAGTTTCACTCTTTTATTTGCTCTGTTTGTGCTATATATGAGTGTCATACTGCTGTCAATATCATCTCATCTTACCCACCCCACCCCACAAGGGGCAGCAATATCCTAGACCTGGTCATTACCAACATAGGCGACCGGTGTTCCACACCAGAGGTCAATTCCTCGCTGGTCAGATCCGGCCACAAGCTAATCACCCTAGACATCCACATCCCACCTTCACCCCCCCCCCCCATTAGGGAAACCACCATAAAAAACTTCTCCAAAGCCAACTTCATACTTCTTAAGACAGAAGTGGCAAACTTCATGACACCCATGCAGACGGACAATAGAGGTACGACTACTGAATCCTACACAAATGCACTTTATAAGCACTTACACAAGTGCATGGATCGTGCTATCCCTAACAGAACCAAGATGCTATCCTCCAAAAAAAGGAAGCCAATCTGGTGGTCTTCTGCCATAAACAAATTCTACAACAGAAGAAAGAAACTGTTGCAAAAAAGAGTAAAATCCCATGACTGGAGGAGCTCCCTGGTCAGCCTCAGTAAGAAGCTGAGATCCCTCATAAAATCATCCAAAGCCAATTATGAAAACAAAATTGCCACTTTACAGACAACCACAAAGCATTCTATAGCTATGTCAAGAATCTCAATGGCAACACTCAGATCTGCTCTGAGTTACAGCACAATGGCACTAAATATACAGAACCAACTGATATTGCCAACATCCTGGCAGATAGGTTCAGTTCTAACTTTATCCCTCTCTCACCCCCTAGAGGGCCCATCTCTATACCGGAAGAATGCAAAGTTCCTGTAATCACAGCTGCACAGGTAAAAAGCACACTCTCCAAAGCCAAGAACACAGCATCCATGGGACCTGACAATATCACAGGCTGCATTCTACATGAACTGCAGAATGAACTGGCACCCCACCTAAGTACCACATTCAGTCATAGCCTCACCTCAGGCTTTGTGCCCACTGAATGGCACACCACGATGGTTATCCCACTCCACAAAGGGGGAGCCATGACGGACCCTGGGAACTATTGCCCCATTAGCCTGATGAGCCTGGTCTGCAAGGCCATGGAACGTATCATCATGGAACTCATAAACAAAGACATTGATAATCTCCAAACTCTGGACCCCACCCAGTTCGGGTTTGTAAAAGGCAGATCATGTCTCCTAAACCTGATAGACTTCTTTGAAGCAGTCACCAAAGCCATAGATGAGGGGAAAGTGGTTCACACAGCCTATCTAGATCTCGCCAAGGCTTTCGATACCATCATCCACTTTGGAATTATAGATACACTCACTAAACTAGGTATAAATACCTATGTCACAAGATGGGTTTCCAACTGCCTCATGGACAGAACCCACACTGTGAAAGTAGCAGACCCAGAAGCCGATTTCAGACCAGTGATAAGTGGAGTACCACAGGGTTAAGTCCTGGGTCCTCTCCTGTTTGGTATATACTTCTCTGAAGTACAGGCTAACAGAAGGTCTTTGGCTAATGACGTTTGCAGATGACTGAAAACTGGGAGCCATAATCAAAACTCCTAATGATGTGGACATCCTACAAAAGGGCCTCACTGAGACCAATGCCTGGTGTCAAAGCCATGGCCTGAAGCTCAATGCCAAAAAGTGCATTGTCATCCCCTTTGGTAAAAACTCTGTACCCATGAACTACCACATAGGTGGTAGTCTACTTAACACAGAAAGTGTGATAAGAGACCTTGGGACACAGGTGGACAGTAGTCTCTCCTTTGATAATCACATTGCCACAGTGGTCAGGAAATCCTTCTACATGGCACAACTCATCACAAAAGGTTTCTCATCCAGAAAAAAAGAGGTCATTGTTCCCCACTACTCATCACTCATTAGACCCATTATAGAGTACAGCGCCCCTTTTGGTATGCACCTCACAAGACATCTACAACAACTGGAGAGGCCACAGAAATACCTCACAAAGAGGATTACTGGCCTCAAACAGATACCCTATGCAGACCGTCTTAAAAAACTCCAACTTTACTCCGTCGCATATCGCCTACTCAGAGGCAATCTCTGCCTAACATACAAAGCTATGTCAAACTCAGAGCTGTTGGACATGCTCCACTTAAAGAAATCCCAATCCCTCAGAGCTACATGCTGTAGGGACATAAACCTATGTCACCACAATAAACAGAACATGCTGGAGGGATAGATTTCTGTCCCAGAGACTTCCCATACTCTGGAACAGACTACTTATCTATGTAAAACAGAGCTCCTCATTAGCACTCTTCAAGAAAAATCTTTATGATTGAATGGGAAATAGGAAATTCACCCTGGGGATCACTTCTGTGGCTCTGCTCAACAGTGGCACAGGAAAATAATTTTCATGGGTGGCGAAAGCCAGGGTACCTTTTTGGCTAGGCTTATATAGGCCCTAGGGCCAATAGCCTAGTACCTACCTATGAACCTATGAACCTATGAACCATTCTTCTGTGCTACCTAGAGATACTCCTAACTCTCCCAGTTAAGAGAAGGTCATATTTTGCATTGCACTGAAGCCAAAGTATTCATTGCTTTGATTCTCTTGCTTGATTTATAAATGATCATTTCTATACTCTTTTTAGATTATACAAGTTATTGGCCTAAACACACTCTCAAATATTTGGGAAATTGTTAAGAGCTGTGCACCTTAGCAGTATATTGGAGAACTCCCAACACAAACAATATAATATGAGCTCTGTGTTTCTCTCCTGAGGCTACAAGGTACAAAATGATTCCTTGCCTTTCATTTTTTACCTGTTTTCTACTTGGATTTGTTGTGGTTTACAAAATGATAGTGAAATATACTGGAAAAATATTTACTTATTTACTTACTTGCTTTCTTATTTATTTGTACTTGTTAACTGAGGTAGAGCACTAGACTAAACAGATCTTTTTCAGATTCAGCCGGGAGCATTGTTTGGTTGATTGACATGCTCAGATTCACATAATAGGCAAACTGAGGTATAGGGAACCAAACCTTGGACTACAGGAGTCAGTAATAATCATACTAGCCCATTTGGAAGTGACTGCACTAAAAAAAAATCATTATAATGCCAGTAGTATATCTTACTATTCCAGCTAACTCAGAATCCCTCAGCACACCTACAAAGTCATACCCTTTATAACCCCTGTAACGAAAGATTCATCTCAAACCAATCATGGTGCATAAAAATATCATTAAAACTCAAGATACAACTACCTTTTTTCTTAAACACAATTCCTGTCACTCTCACTCTTTGTGCAGAGTCCTAACCGAGGGACAGAGGATGGCTGTTGTGAAATACATTGCCATAGGTCATGGTCTTATTGGGATAATCTGTCTGTATCTATTATAAAGCTCCAACATATATCGTGGTACTTACAGTTGCAGATTTAGTACTGAGATACACTAACTTTCTGGATTCAGTAGGTGGTTTGTGCAAATAAGCAGATGCAAGTCTATCTAACATTTCTAGAGTGTATGTGTATAACATATAAAGAGCTAACTGGGACTGTATAGTTGGATGTGAAATTCCAAATCAACATCTTAAATTTATCAAGGTGCAGATGTATTTAGTATATCTGTTACTTCTTACTAAAATGTGTCACCATTGCAAAGTAATGTCCCTCTTAACCAAAGAAAATTCTAAACAATGATCTGAAAGAAAAGAGATACAAACAGCACTTTAAGCATAGTAAATAAACTATGTTCTAACAATCAAATTGATTCAGTATTTCATATCATAAAAAAATAACTCTAATTATGGAAAATATGCAAAATATCCTAAAGCTATAAACAGAGTATGACTCACTCAAATGTTCGAAAGGTTCAATTATTCTATGACACCCAGCTATATTTATTTACTTTATTAGCCTTTGATTACTGTGAAAGCCCAGCTGGACAAAGCTCTTTCAGTGGAGACCTGAGCAGAATATCTTTTCATATACAGTTAGCATAAGCTAAAAATAATATTATACTGTATAACACTGAGCTATGCATAGTTTAACCATTAATCACCATGTTAAGTACAGTATAATGTTTTTGCAGCATGCTAAAGTCACATATATCTAAGTAACATTCAATATTATTTTGCTGGTTATTTATCAAGTCAAATCAAAATTTTAGTACACACAGATGAGGCATATGCATTTTTTATCCACCAGTTAATCACTTGAACCATGTATACAGGTGAGAAAGTGTGAGGCTCTCATATTTGGTTTGGTTAAAAAGCAGGGGGCTCAGTAATGACGCTGGTACAAATGCAGGATTGTTTTGCTAGTAAGTTTTATTTCATTGAAATTTTAAAATATATATATATATATATATATATATATATATATATATATATATATGGGATGTGATTAGACTAAGAAGGGCTTTGTAATGGGGGGTGTTACCAATACACTACTTTTTGTTGGCAGGTATGTTTTCAAGGTGGTTTTAAATGGGTCTATATCATAACTACAAAAGCTAAATAGTTCAAATGCCACATGTATGAACTATAAACGCTGAAAGTTGAGAATGTCGAAAGCTGTAAATGTCGAATTTTTTAAAATTGAATTGCAATGGTTGGCCAGTTCATCATCCGTAAGCTTGTAACAGCAGAATACTAATCATAACATTTTGCACCATGCAATTCATACTTACTGCATAACAGCGCTGCACAACAGCGGTAAACATAATACTACCGCGTTACAAAATAGGCTGCAATAGATTGATAAATTAAGTAAATTAAAGTATGCAGCAATATCAGACTTAAAGTAATGACGTAATATACCCTGCACTGAAACCATATAAAAGGAAATACTCTGCGGAGTTCAGAAACTGGCACTCTGCACTTTTACTAAACAACTAAGAATATTTGTAGAAAATGCAGCACTAACTATTACATATACATGTGCTTTGTGCACAGCAAACAGATATGTGCTTACTACTCCGATATAGATATATAACTATTACATATACATGTGCTTTGTGTACAGCAAACAGATATGTGCGTACTACTCTGATATAGATATATAACTATTACATATATATGTGCTTTGTGTACAGCAAACAGATATGTGCTTACTACTCTGATATAGATATATAACTATTACATATATATGTGCTTTGTGTACAGCAAACAGGTATGTGCTTACTACTCTGATATAGATATATAACTATTACATATACATGTGCTTTGTGTACAGCAAACAGATATGTGCGTACTACTCTGATATAGATATATAACTATTACATATACATGTGCTTTGTGCACAGCAAACAGATATGTGCGTACTACTCTGATATATATATCAGCATAACTAAAGGAAATTACCAATATCAAAGAAAGTATTCACATATCACACTACATATTGACAGTGGCTAAAGACTGCTCTATCTTGATAGCGTTTACATCTCACACTTTTAGTATCATCACTACAGTATTCAAAAATTCATTGGCGGTGTAGTTTGCTCTATTACCTAAGACTGTCTGCAATCTATGTTGCCTTTCAACTGTTTTCCTCTTCTTAGGTGATGAAGGGCATCCTGACTTCATTAACAATCGGATTTCATTTACTCTGTTTTGCTCCCTGATGAGTACATTGAGTATGCAAGGGATATCTGAGATGCGTCTTCCCAATAAACATCTGAGACGCCTGTGCCACCCCTCCACATAGTTCTGTGTCCGAGGTAGAGAAAGTTCATTTAAACAATGGGCATTACAGAACTGAATGGGGAACATAGGTGGGAATCTATTACTTTCACTAGTACGGGTTTGTTTCTTTCTAGGACGCCCAAAAACTTAAATATGACACAACATCTTTACCCTCAGGAGAGAAAGACTGACACAGTGTAGTGAATGTTGCAATCACATCCTCCTCTTTCAGAAATGACAGTGCTATGAGTTTCTTAACATCTAACTGGAAGGTAGAACTCTTACCGTACAAACTAGCTAGTCCAAGAGATTGGACTTTCCTCCATACAGCTTGGCCGAAATGAAAGAGGCATCCCTTACTCTGCACGTCAGTGAAATTATGCTGTACACTCTTTATTGCAGCCAATTCAAAGTCAGTTACTATATACTGTACTGAGCATTCTAACTGCAGAGAGGACATTAGTTCAAAGACACACTCACACAGGTAGATGTATGCTTTGTACAACTTTTTAGTCATCAGACAGTAGACAAGTGGTAAACATCTCTTACTATCTGCAAAGGATATTACTCCATGGATAGTATACAACTGTCTGCAAAGCAGTCCAGTTGTCAGGAAAATACCATCCATGAACCATATGTTCGTAGAACATAAATCCTGCAGGTTTTCCTTTGTAGTAAAGACAATTACGTGTGTATTACTGTGCAGCTCTACTTTCCCCTGCTGTATAAAGTTACCATCTTTTAGACTGCACTTAGTAGTATTTACAGCACTCATTGTTTTGGGTGCAACACCACAAGTCAGCATCTTGTGTTGTCTTACACGGTTTACATGCTGTAGCAATGATCTCCTAGATGGCAAACTCAGCATACTTTCCACAGACGTGTTCCCCACAACATTGTCAACTATCAATGCAGGTGTAGCTATGCTTACATGAGCACTTTCCCTCACTTCATAACATGCTTTATATTTATGTACTTCAGTTACATCGGGAGGGTGATAGTGTCCAGTAGATTTCACCAGCTGCTCACCGTCCACTAATTTTACAGTTATAGTTCTACCCTTACATTTACGTAACATTTTTAATCTACAACACCAGTATCGCTTACATTTCACATTTATTTCCAGGTTATATAGGTAACCATCTACATTTAGCATTTCTGTCCTCTTTTGAGATATAACAGTGCAGTATGTACTACCTAGTATTCCAGGTTCGGGATATGAACTGTCAGCCATTTCGCAATTCGTGCTAGTTGTAACGCATGATATATTAAGTAAATGCTGCAGTTTTATAACTATTGACTACACGAAAAGGGGAGGTGTATTGCATTATCTGGCATTAGATCCGTTATGTATAGTTTACACATTTCACCATTAATATCTGTTTCCTTCTACTTCCAAACAACACTTCCATGTTTCACCTGCTTATGCATATTAATATCGGCATCGTGCTGACATTTAGTACAAGGCCAACTAAAACTATTTAGAAACTCTCAGTTCGAGAATATCAAAGTTCAACATTCTCAGCTTTCGGCGTTTACAGTTCGTACATGTGACGTTCGAACTATTTAGCTTTCATAGTTATGATATAGACCCATTTTAAATAGATGATGCAATATTTCTGATGTTTGTTGGAAGAGTTTTCTACAGTTCAACAATGTATATGATTTTTAGATTTTTAAAGTCGGTATAGGAAATGCAGCTCTCTGTATGATGAATGCCAGTATAATAACTGGATGGTAACTAGATCTGTCTAGAGTTTAGAGGATATTGTTGGCAGTTCTAATGTGAGTGTAACATAACAGATTTAGCTAGCTCCAGCCAGTTTTAAGACTGAAGTCCAAGACAATGATGTGGTCAGCTAATGTGGCTACTTTCAAACTTGGTAATCTTAATATATAGTAGCTCTAGTTTGTCTAGCTGAAACAACTAAGGTTAGCCAAAAAAGAATACAGGAGCCTAGAGAATAGATTTAGACCATGGTTTTATGTGCATGGTCAAAAAGAAAAGATTGGACTTTATAAAGAAGTCCTAGTTTACACGTTTTTTTTTAACTGCATATTGGGTATGCAGATCCATTCTTTATCTGTGGCACTTATATCCTGCAGTTTTATGTTTTGTTACTAATTCAGTTCTAGTACTTTTGACTGTTAGTATTTTAAGTCACAGCAGTTTGACTGGTGGGGTGGAGGTGAAAATATCATTAGCTTAATTTTCTTGGCATTTAGGAATAGCTTAGATTGCAGAAGCCATTTTTTTCAATTTTTGTAAAGAAATGCTGTAGGTGTTCTTGGAGCTGCTTGACTGAAGAGGTGCACATATTAGCATCAAATCATTTGGACAGTGGATTTGAGACAGCAGCTGCATGCATTTTATTTATAAACATTTTAAGAATAATTGACCTAATACTAAACCTCTAAACCTTGTGACAAACCTAATGTTGTTTTCGGTGGCTGAGGTAACTTTTAAAATAATTGACTGTTTTGTACGTGAGGCCCAGCTGAGTCTAGATAATAATATGGAAGTTAAATTATATCAAACGCTTTGGGGAGGCCTAGAAATAGGAATGCAACCATTTTCACCTTGATTTCATCTTTCATGTATATACATTATGAAAGTTAGTAATGGTATTTCTATGCTGTAACCTGATATGAATCTGTTTTGTGAAAAACAATATAGCAGGCAAAGTAAAAATGACAAAAAAATATCTGTTGCAGGGAGTTGCGGTTCATGCTAGATTATTGATCTGTTGGGATGTTAAGAAGCCTAGTCAAGGTGGTAGAACATTGATAAGTTGAGATATCTACTTGTTGCCTCTCTTGTAGAGTTTAATCCCACAATTTATGCTGCCAGGTGGCAACTTCCATGCCATAAACTCTGTACTGCATGCCTGGACTGCCTGTGTTGTCTCATTATTGTTTACATCTTCAATAAGCAAGCTAAAGGGCTACTCTATAGACCATCATAGCATTAGTAGATGAGTGTATTTTAGTTCAAAAAGTTTAATGGTAAGGTTGATTTTTTTCACAATGCGTTGCACTGTGTGAGCCAGAAGGGAAGTTTTGTAGGGTTTTTGTGCTTTTCTACATCATTTTCTTGAACATTAGTAGTGAAAGCATCTGTTGACCATGGGTTGGGAGGGTGGCCTAGTGGTTAAGGTGTTTTCCTTACAAAGACAAGGTGCATGGTTTGAGCCTCACAAGGGATAATTGGCTAGGCTTGCAAGGGCAGTTAGCCTAGTACTAACCTATGAAACTAAACTATTAACAGAACTTAAAAAAAACTGTAAGATGCCATCGTAAAGTTGGGACACTTTTGTACTTGATTAAGCCTAAAAGCAATGCTACAATTTTATGTTATTATGTTCTAGGTTAAAACAGTTTTTATCATTGATTATCTGTTTTTTTTTGTAACAAAAGAAAGGCTCATATTTTATTCATATTTATATTTCTGTTAGCCATTCCAAACTGCATCTTGCTTAACATAATGAGCTGACCATTCAGAAGATTAAATTGTGTCCATCACTTTCGCTTTCCTCACCCTCACTGAAATGGTAAGTCACAGATTCTGAAAAAACACTCACGTTAACATGTACAGGAAATGAGACAGTGAAGAGGAACCAACTGTCTAGAGGAGCGATACGAGACAAAAACATTTAGCTGGAGTTAGGTGTTCACATGAAAAGTCCTCTAAAACTGCATTATACCTCAATCGACTTGAAAGCCTGATAAAGATGTCACAAATTTGTCTTGGTATATCATAGTCCAGTCTAACCATTTGTGGGTAGCTTTTCCTTGGACCAACTTATTCTTTCCTGACTTCTTCTTGCTCTAAGTGCACATAGAAGTATGGATCTGAGGTTGGATGGTAAAGGGTTTATGAAGGATATATATGTATGGCACTACTGTTGCACAAAGCCAATACTAAAAGCATGAGGTAAAAATAAAAATGCTCTAAATGAAGGTCTGTATCTTGCTCTGTTATTAGCTGTCATTTTCAAACACTATGTTCAAAAACTGCATTAGCAGGCTAAGCTATCATAACATAGCAGAAATGATATTATCAATTTTTTGTTTTTCACCCACTTCACCGATTCACATTTGTGTTCATTACATTTGTTATTTTACCTTTGATGAAGAACATAGCCTGCCATAAAATGACATGCATCAGCGAGAAGCAGAGGGTTTTGAACCAGCAGCACAGAATACTTTTAGTGCATAATTGCATTGATACTTTCCATGACATCAGGTCATTTAAAAATTCTGTATGAATACTTCTCCTGACACCTTTCAGATTCATATAACATGCATTTGCAGTGATTCTCTTTAACTGTAACAACACATCTAAAAAAACCTTGCAGCAAATTATGAATTAGTTAAAAGGGAGGCTTTATTACACCACACAGTTTTAAAATATTTTATATTTATTTAAATTTGTTGACCGGGAGTGTCCGACTGGACGTAGGTCTGTTTTCAGTGGAGGCCCGGGGAGAAAAGCTCCACAGTAAAATAAACAGACAGTAGTTACATTGGATTACATAGTGATTAACAATTTAACATAGAAATTACAACATATTTACAGATGAAGAACATAGTACATCAGTAGACAACTAGAATCTTTAATTGTGAAGTACATAACAGGCATTAACAAATGTAACAATGAGAAGTTCCTGCTGTATAAAAAGTACTAGGCTTATGAGCATCTGAGCTTGCTATCATCAAGGTAGTTAGTGGAGGTGAAAGAAAGGTAATAGATGGATGGGGTGGATGATATTAGAGTGGGAGTTGCAAGGGCATAGCCAGCATGTTTTTAGGTGCACTTTTAATAAAGTTTTGAAGTTATAGCAATTTGATTCTGAGACCTAGACATTTCAATGTACAGAAACTTTTCTAAAAATCTGGCTAGCACTTCTCACAAAGACTGCTAAATGACCTACTACACATGTGATGTGATAAAAGTAGCTATGCCCTTGTGATGACTATCAAAGGGCCCTGCACACCAGATGAAGCAGTTTATGCTTGTCTATGTGTTATTTTATTAAAATAATGTCATTTTATCTCTTTTTATTGTCATTTTCTTATATCTGTCTGGCTACAAGGAGTGTTACTATGTACTTTCATCTGTTTTATCTCACACTGAAATATTTCAAACTATCCCAAGCCAAATCCTTATAAACCTGACCTGCTGAAGTCACTTAACCCTTATCATTTATAAAGCCTTTTGTATGGGACTATCTAAAGTTAGGTGCAGTGAACTGGGAAGCTGAACCTTGCCAATAATACATAATACTTCTAAAGTGGAATTATTTTCAAAAGTTAGACTTACGAAAAAAGAGGATGTGACATTTAAATGTTCTTAACTGCACATACCAGGTAGCAATTTCCTATTGATGAATTTTATGCTTAATGCTCATAAAACTACTTCACTTTCCCACATAAGTAAGTTATCTGCCAGTGAAATTTTACTGTGACATGCTTTGGTTAAGGTTTCTGTTCATTATGCTAGCTTATCTGTGTATCACCTAAACAAGGCTGATCCATCTATCCATCCATCCATCCACAACCCCTTTTCCTGTTTTTGCACATTTGGTCTGGGTGTCACTTCAACACCGACAATCATCTAGAGCTAAGGATTACACTAGAGTATTATCAAACACAGTCACTATGAAGAGGGAACTTATGATTGAGCAGGTGTAAATGTGAAATGCACCCTTTCATAGTAACATTCTGAGGTACACAATGAAATCACTGCAAAATAAATGGCTTCATCATTAGATGATATTTTTCAAAACTCCTTCAAATGAAAACAAAATATGTATTGCAGTTGTTAGGAGCTTACCCGTACCATATGGACATTTTATGTATGTTTTATATAAGGAGAATTTACCAGCACATACAATCACCAAAACAGATAATGCAGGCATTTGAACATAATAACTCCAGATGCCTTAACTCAGCCTAGTAAAGTCAAACACAGTAAATGCTAAATCTGTGTGGCTTAAAAGTTTCTCATACAAAGGCATAATAATTATATATTAATTCTTTAATATGTTTGTATTTATGTTTCTGTATTTATAATATTATTTAAAGAACAAGTATCATCAGGCACATGCACACAGTTGACTTGAGGTGGACCATGCTTATGTAGATAACTGAAGTTGCACTTCCTTTGCCTGGATATATGGCACTCCGTTTTTCTTCCAACAAAACTGGTATTGTTCCCGGGGCATCAAGCTTATGTTCAACACATCAGTAGTCAACACTATAAGATGCAGTCACAAGTGTGAGATTTGTGTGATGTGCATTCAAATAAGGGGATTGTGGTTTCTTACAGAGTTCATTTTACTCTGAGAAAAAGCAATCTCTGAATTAATATGTGCAAGTGTCAAGGGTATGGGGATGGTGTGGTCTACAAGAACACTTTAAGCATCCCAGTGAGTTTTGATTGCTAATGTCTGTTTTACTGTTTGGTATTTAGTAATCACATGTTTGAGTGCCGCTCATAGAATGCAACACAACATGCTAGTCGTCCATGCTCAACAGCAAGTCACAGCAACTTGTAGCTAACACACCAGGAAAAGAAAGGGGCAAAGTAGCATGGACATGAGCCACTGACAACTGCACAAATACAACACGCAGAGCATGTCATACTCAATCGCAGACCAAATAATATCACCTCATGTCCTAAGCTTGTTGGTCTCTTAACAATAAAATGATGAACATAGTTTAAAGGGTGCTGTGGCAACCAGTAGCACAGGCAGAGTGTAGTGATGTATATCTAGAAATGTATAAGAATTCATTACAAAAATGTAATGCACTGCCAACACTCATTGCAACTAGTATTAATTATCAAATTGTAATAATCAAAACAAAACTCATAAAAAGTTGAAACAAAGTTGGCCTACATCAGATGCAACAAGAATTATTTTTTGCCCCGGCACATGCCAGTGTAGATTCTGTACCCCTGACTTATTTATACTAACTTCAGGATTACTTCACCTTGAAGAAAGGGAATATAAGGATCCCATGACTCCAAGGCTGCACAGCCACCAGTTTAGAATATACAGCCAATGTAGACAAAAGTATATAGTAAGTTTCCAGAAACCCATTTTCAAAAACATCTGTTCTGTGAAATCTGCTTTGGCCAGCTATGTTTTATGAAAATTGTGGACACTGAGCATCAGTGCATGCAGATACCCCCCACCACAAAAGAATGGATGGCTTGAACACAGACTCAGAATACATCAGCATTATGCTGACACAGATACAAGACCATGAAAATGGATTATGTTCATCTGAAAATTTTCCAAGAAAGACACACTAGCATTGAATTATCTGTATAGTGAGGTATATCTTGATGTGCTGATGTACACTGATGATAATCACACACACACACACACACACACACACACACACACACACACACACACACACACGCACTGCTTTTAAGCACACATGAATGCATGTTTGCATGTTATTGATTGAGGATGGTCAGAAAACTATTCAGCTCCATATGCTAGGCACCCAAGCAGCTGCAGCACATCACAGATATCATGTGTCATGCTTCCAACTTATGATGTCACTGTACAAAGAGTTTAGGATTTAAGAGCTTTTTGTTGGAGACATAATTTAAACGGTTAGTACAAGGATACCAATGGGAATGGGCTGAGCCCTGTAAGTTTTTTTTTAATTTTATAAATCATCTTTTTCACTACACTGCCATCCTTTACTTGTAATATTTAAAACAGCTGTCCTAAAAAAGATACATACACAGTGTAGAGATGTGTTTAGAAACAGGGTGCACAATTTATCTGAATCACAGAAGTCAGAAAACCAAGATAGAAATAATCACATAATCATAATTATTATCACTCAAACTGATAAAGAGGGTGGAGTAGTTTTAATAAATTCTGTTGCTTATGAAAATGAAGCTTTAGTTCAAGTGTTAGACACTAAATATTATTTGTATATCAACAAAAGATGAGTGAACCGGCACACAGGCAAATCCAGGGATATATCAGCTGAGTCCAACACGAAAAAAAGAAATCACTGGAAACCAAGGCAGAGTGAGTTGAAATCCTTTAATAATTCCAAACAATTTTCTAAGTACACAGAGTGATCTAAAATCCTTTAATGATTACAAGCAATTTCCAGGTACACTAAGTACGTATTACACAATGAATGGAAGGTCAACTGCAAAAAGGGTCGGAATCTAGCAAAGTTGTTTTAATATTATTAGAAATGGGATGGAACTATGAGAATCATTACTCCTCCTCCTCCTTCTACTTCACACCCGTCTACTTGTAGTAATCCATGTGGCCTTTGTAATGTTTACACATACTGGGATACAACATCACCCATCATCAACACAAACAGGATTTACTGTATCCATCACCTGACAACATGCAGTACTGAATGGGTAATATATTAGACCAGTGCAACTGTGAGGCTTTCTATGTAGGCAAAATTTCTGACCCTTTAAATTTCATATTACATAAGATCTGTGTGATTTCAGATGTAAGATTAGTAATACATTTTGCAAACATATTCTACATCACTGCAATTTAGTATTTGTTTTTGTAGGTATCGACAGATGTATTAATAAGAAGATTTTAAGACCAAGTTATATGATAATTTAGAACGAAACAAAAGTAAATGGAATATTAATACCAGTGCATTGTTTTCTCTGGGACTGAATGATTCTTTCTAACCAATAATTTCTTTCACTTTAATATTATCACTGGTATTTTCATTGTTATCAATTGCTTATACATTTTTATTAGTTTGATCATATTAGTTTTCCTCTATTAGAAGTCTTTGTTGTCATAAAGATTACATGTCCTTTTAATTTGTAGTTTGAATTATAATATATCAAATGCTATTAGATTATCAAATGCTTATATCAGTTTCACTTCAATTTAAAGACTGTTTACAATTCTGTTACATACTGCCTCTTTTTTAATTGAATGCCTTTCATGGTCGGAGAACTGTTGAGAACTATTGCCCCTGTATCACATGATCGATTTTGTGTTTCTAAAGTTTCAAATAGGCAGCTATACTTTTAGAATTGCAAAGCAAATTTTTTGGTGAAACTTTTTTTTATATACCTCAGACTTGAAAATTGTCTATTATACTTTCTTTATCTTTAGCTTGGTCTTAATATTCTGTTGGTTTGTGGTATCCCTAACCTTGCACTGTGAGAGAGAATACATTAGTACATGCCAGTTTTGGTGTGTTTTATTTTTAATTCTATCTCGATATATTTTATTCTGATTGGGATGCTTGGTTTCTACCATTTGACAAATAAGAGTAAAATTCATTGCAATAAGTAACAGCTGTGGGTACATGGGAGCTGCAAATCCTGCAGTTCTTTTCTAAGAGCTCTTGTTATACTTTTAACAGATCTGTCATTTTAAAGTCCTTGATTTCAGAGCAGAAGCATAGCTTGCTTAACCAGCACCCTGTGGCTGTTACAATTAACCACATCCATAAGCTCTTCAAGTGAATAGCAAAAAAAAAAAAAAAAAAGCAATTTACTGTATTAAGGCACTACATGTAGTGATTGGCTTAATGTAGATCAATGCCCCCAGCTCTTCTATTAAGATTAAAAAAAAAAAAAAAAAAAAAAAAAAAACTGACATTCCTTCTTCTGGCACACCAACCAAGTGGCCAGATGCATAACATGACCCCCCCCCCCCACTCCTGCCCAGTCATTCAGGTCCTGTTTTTGTGCCATACCTCTGACTGTCCTCCATTGATTTTGCGGTTAACTGTGGCAACTGCTTGTTTGCTACAGTTTATAAGGATTTTCTTTAACTAAAACATAAGCATTGTAGTGCTGCATATAGGCAG
Organism: Protopterus annectens; assembly: GCF_019279795.1. NCBI lineage: Eukaryota > Metazoa > Chordata > Ceratodontiformes > Protopteridae > Protopterus > Protopterus annectens. The sequence continues at coordinate 491,041,763 of NC_056741.1, read as the reverse complement.
AGTATAAACTGCTGCAACTGTTTGCTACATTTGCTCTATTCCTACAGTGAGTATCCTCATCTCTATTCAGATTTGATCACAGGTCAGTGTTGTTCTCCTTTAGAACAGCAAAACTAAACATACACCTCTGAATCAAACTTAACTGTAGCAAACTGCTTGCTACAAATGTGGCAAACAGTGGTTGCAATTTACTCCCTGCCTGCAAAGAGCACCATGACATTCATGTTTTAATTAAAAATAATCCTTATAATCTGTAGCAAACTGCTTGCTACAATATGACAAGCAGTTGCTCCAATTTAGACTACACATGGAGTGCTACAATTCTCAGGTTTTGCTGCAAATGCAATACCAGCTTTTAAAAAAGGTCTATATTAGAAGACCAAAGACACATTCTGTCGAATGCATCTTGGTAGAACTGAAAAGGCTGCAAATGCAAAATATCGAAGTGGCTGTTAAGCAAATTCTTTCCCTGGGAAAGAATTCACTTGGCCACTTTGGTACTTTGCCGTTTTCGGCACTGTAGTGCGGTTTCAGAGTTGGTATATTTAAGTAGGGGGGGATGTGTTGAGGGCGAAGCCCCCCACTTAATGTTCTGTTTGAAATTGAGTTTTATTTATTTATTTATTTTTTGCTGGAACAGCGATTTTTTTTCCCTTGGAAAAAAAATCACTGTTCTGACGCTTTCACATTGTAAGCTTTCACTTACATAGGGTCGATCAATCACCGTTTGCTTTTTTAAGTGTTCTGTGATTTAATATAGACCCTTTTAAAAGATTGTATTGCATAAGATATCAGGAACTGCTGATCACACCTTACCCAGTAATTTGTACCCTGGGAAATTACCCCTCTTACCCCCCCCCAGCTATGCTACTGATTCAGAGGTCTGTCCAAGTGAGACGGCCCAGGTTATATAGATAATTACACTTCTCACAAATCATGCTATGTTTGTAAAGTGCATTTGGTTATCAGTGTGAATTAGGCAGTTCCTACACTGTCTCAGAATACCAAACGTTCTGAGGCTGGCAATAAAAGGGATAGAGGTAGATAGAGATCTTCCATTATTTCCCAGCGGTACTGAATTACTCAAGGCAAGAATGATGTATTGAAATAAGTTAGTCATTAGACTAAAAGTATATATTAGGTAGATAAACTGTGATGTGAAGCCATTGTAATACTTGAGGAAATGATGTACTAATGTTAATGTTACAGCTACCTGAACCTAAAGAAAAGAAATTATGAAAGACATTCTAATCTAAGAATAGTACACACCAAAGTTTGCACACACAAATTCAGTACAGTAACACTAAAGTGAGGGCTGGAAAGGCAGTATAAATTAAGCACAGTTAAGATGTGAGAGCAACATGCAGCTGGTGTAGTATACAATTTCAGCAGTAAGAGAGCAAGACAGAAATTCTGTATAGTAACAACAGAATGAAGGCTGAACAGGTAGCAAAAATCACACATAGTACACTATAAAATAGTCGGCTGAGATGCCATCTGTAGTAAGGTAATGAGTTGGCTGTGATGTCATACAGCATGTATTTCATGGCTCAATTGCTGCCAACAGAATGATGACAGGGTGGCTTAGATGCCACAAAACACATGCTTCAATCAAGACAACAGACTTGGTTGTCTCATAATGAGTATTTCTAGGAAACCACAGAGCACATGGCTTTAAAGAGTAGATAGATCTTTCAGAATCATTTTATTTTATAAGGAAACAACAGTAGTGGCAGTGTGTGGCAGTGCAGATGAGTTAGAAGCAATAGAGAATTCCTCTAAGTGAAAAACCCCAAAAACCAGCAGCAGCAGCATGCAGCTCATCATATCTTAGAGCCCATCGTATGCTACAAGAAGTAAACCAGGTGAGGGACTAAGCTGAATGTAGGGAATGTTGGGTAATACAGTAGAATGAAGGCTAGCAACCAATAAAACCAACAAGAGAATGCAAAGAGGTGAAGCAATGTGGCAAATCCAACAACAAACACCTCTACCTCCAATGTTGTACCACTTGACTGAGTCCAGGAGTAGAATTTAAAATGAAAACTTTTATTAAAAACAAAACAAAATGCAAACAAGTAGCAGTTAAGCACTTTCAGCCTATCACATGACTTTTTCAAAACTGCTTGAAGGAAATAGTGTGCAGAATTAAATTCCCTGTTCCACCCAATCATTTTCAAACATTACACAAATTAACCAATCATAAAACAACAAGAAATACAATGTTAAGTAACCTGCTCCACCCAATCAGTTTCAGACATTGCAAAAATAAACCAATCATAAAACAGCCCTGTTCTACCCAATCACATTTGGAATTTGTAAAATTAAACCAATCATAAAACAGCACGAAAAGCAAAGTTTAATAACCTATTCTACCCAGTCACATTTGGACTTTACATAAATAAACCAAATATAAAACAAGTTCTTGTGTCTTTCGGCTTATCCCGGTTAGGGGTTGCAACAGCGGAACTCCTGTCCGCTAATGTTTGGTAGTGGATTTTTACGTGCCGAGTTACCAGCCCTGACGCACAACCTTCAATGAAGGCACACCCATTCACGCAGGCCTCCACACAGAAGACGCTCTAGCTGAGAATCGAACGAGACAACGTCTTGCTGTGAGGCGATAACTCTACAGCAGCACCACTACCGTGGGTCAAACCAAATATAAAACAAGAATAAATGCAAATCTACATATATGAAAAATTAACATTGCAAATAAATAAGCTTATTAAATGATTTTTGACTGCATTTTAAAATCAGAACAATGGAGCATTAATCATTAATGCCAGAATAAGTGCAGGCATCTAGCTTTAACTGGCAGATCAATTCCTGGCTGCTTAAATATTCTTTCCATGGCCCTGATGGTTCAGAAACCTCTACCTTTTCTAAAATTAAAAATGTTGATAGGACAATAGTGCTCAACTGCTGCTTGTTTGCATTTTGTTTTGTTTTTAATAAAAGTTTTAATTTTAAATTTTAAATTCTAAACCTGGACTGAGTCTATGCGGTATGACATAGGAGGTAGAGATGTTTGCTGTTGGATTTGCCACATTACTAATGTTTGGTAACAGTTTTATACACTTCAGAATAAATCAATTACATATGCACAGTACAATGTTTCCCATTGTTACGTGTAGTGCATTAAGGACAAATCTAATTAATAACCATCAATCCAGAAGCAGAATGCAGCAAGATAATGCAGCACAGAGAGCATCATGTCCTGCAATACAGCACAATTTAAAAATGACACTTAAAAGTCACAGCCAGTCAGAGAAACAACTGTAAATGAACAAGGATCAAATACTTCCCAAAACACTAGCACATTTCTGTTATAGGGAAAAAAGTCTTCCAAACAGAATTCTGCCACAATAAACAATAATTAATTAGAAGTAAATGCATTTTGAAATCATACATATTCAATTAGATAAAAACAAATCTGATTTTTCTTTTTTAGGAATGATAGCTCTGTCATAACTCATCAATCCAGTAACAGTGTGCAGCAAAGATTTGCAGCACTGAACAGACAGGTCATGCAGAGCAGCAGTAAGCCCTTCTATACAGCATAATTTAAAACCTACACTTAAAAAGTCACAGCAAGTCAGAATATCAAATGCAAATTAACCCTAGAACAAACAGATCACCCCAAACACCATCAAATATCTTACTCTAACTAGAAAAAAATAAGTGAGAAAATGTCCTAAATTAACAACACTCTGGCACAATAAACAATATTAATAGATTAGCTGTAAATGTACTTTCAAAGCACATAGATACAATTGTGGTAAAAAACAAGAAAACTGTTCTTGATGTCTTCAAAACAGGCAGTAAGTTGAAATCTGGTTAGAAATGGTCATTCTAGTAAGAGTGAACTCACTACAGCGTGCCTCCAGACGTTTCTGCAGTTACCTCTTACTGTGCCTCTAAATGTAAAATATTTCTTGTTCATATTTGCATTAATAATTCCAAAACCATGCTTCATAGAAGGTAACAGAATATTTCATCTTGAAGCATACATGATGGCAAACACATCTGTATTGATATTTGATCTCTGTTAATGAGCATTTGTTAGAACTGTAAAATGATAAGTTCATTTTTTTAAAGGCTCAAGCCACACCGACTGGGAGTTAAAGGCACTCACTTAGAAGAGCTATACTGGAGTGAATGAGTTAAAATGGGTTAATCCAACAATGACATGGGGCCTTTCATACCCAAAGCAAGGACTGTAATCAAGCATAGACCAATAAGCCATTGTAAATTCCACAAACTTGGAGAGTACAATGAAATTACTGGATGAGGAGAAGGTAAGCTGAGACTAGAGGAAGATTTTTTTTATAGTAAACTATATGAAGCACATGTTTAGCAGATAACTCTTCCACTTAGTGGTATTTCAGGTTCACCAGATGTGAAAACAAATTCGGGCTAATCCTGATTCTCAGTCCTTGGCCTTTAGAATGGACAGTCACTGAAATATTAAAATATGCTGTATTTGTGATTTTATTCCAGTTCTAGTGACATTACTAGTAAGGGAAAGGGTCTTAATAAATTTAACAATTATTGTTAATTCAGAAAATACATCTGTACAAATTTGGAATAAACAGGAATATGATTTTGCTGTATTTGTTGCAAGTGATGCTTCTTGTCCATGAATGAAAAATGGTATGATAATTAGCTTTTAGACAGTGAAGTGATATATTTTGTATTGACTATAGCTATGCTTTTTTACTTTGTAATTTAGATGTATTCCCAGGTTCCCATCTTAAAACTGCAAGGCATCAGAATGGTCCAGTAGTTACCGTTATTGTCTCCCAGTGCTTTATCTTCAGATTTTCTCAGCTGGATACCTGCTATATGGGGTCTGCATATTCTGTTTGCTTCAGGTTCTTGTTTAACAGAGGGTGTCACCATGGCACGGTAGATATTGTTTGTGCCTCACGTTGCTTGAACTCCATTGTTAATTTCTCTGGTGGTGTGCCTTGACCTCTGTGTGGAGTCTGTATAGTTTCTTGCATCAAAAGGCTGTGGTTTTGCCATATGGACAAGAATATCAAGGCGCAGTAAAGTTCTGATGCATTTACAGGATGTGAGAAAGTTGCTTGATGAGTATATGGCACAGGCCTCCCAGCCACCACTGGAGATGGGTTTGAATGATATTAGCTGGATTTGTGTTAATATATGTTTTGGTTTTATTATAATGTAGCACTGAGCAAGGATACTGCAAAAGTCATGTTTGGGAAAAGGTCACTGGGTCAGCAAGAGGCTGGAAGCAGTACCACATTTCCTAAGAAATTAGAAGCATCCTGCACATAAAATAAGGCACGGGAGCAAAGGGTGCTTTCTGTGCCAAATACAAATAATATGACCAAGTGCACTTCCTGTGAAACGATATTCAGTATCAAGTGAAATGGAGAGAAATCACTGAAAATCCACCAGAAATCAGGCAAACATCAGCAAAGCCTTCAGCTCCAAAAACAGACCTTTGTTATGACAAAGTTTAGGTAGCCACATGCTGCAACTACTGAAGCCTGCAAAGTGAGAGCAGATGAGGTGATAGCAGTTTATCATGGTGTTAAACATATCCATTTGTATGTATCCATGTACTGTGGAGGTAAGATGGCACAGACACTTTACCCAAATTTTACTGTGGCAGTGATTCAGCTGTGGGAAGACAAAAGATGCATGCATAGTAATAAATGTACTTGCACCAGAGGAGCTCCTTCTGCAGGAACTTGGCATTTCCTATTGCTAACTGGAGTCAGCTGCAGCCAGTAAAGGGAAAAAAATATTTCCTCTGGTTATTCAGTACTTCAGTCAAACCAAATTTACTCAAAAAAAAAGAAAAAAAAACTTCTGAACTTCTAGAGGATCATGATGAAAGTGCGAAAGTCATCTTTACAAGAATAAGAGACATACTTGTGCAAAATAGACTGAATGTACAAAAATCTCTCCAGCTATTCTTCAGACAATGCCTTGCTTAATTATGGTAACCATAAATTTGTGTTTAAACATTTGAAAAATGAGGTACTTTACATAATCTAAGCAAACTGTCTATATCACTTTTACATAACTGCACAAACATGCCAGCAAGGTCCTTGCAAGCTTTGATGTTGAGACTCTAGTTTTGAAAGTAGACTTTGTGAGTTTTAAACATCCGCCAAAAATGGTTGATTAAGGGACCTCTATGTTTTTCCTAGACCAGGGCTTCAAGGAGATTATACAGCATGTTGTTACAAAGTGGCTGTCTTTGTTCCCAGCTGGGGCCAAGATTGGCAGAAGGCAGAAGGCTTGCCTGCTATAGAAAGCTATTTTTTTAGTTAAGAACCTGATGGGTGTTACCCCCTCATCTCCAGATGAGGGTACATGATGACTGATACCCCTTCATTTGGAAATTTGTGGAGGCCAGTGATGATGGCATCATAGCGGACATCTCAGAGGCTGAGTGCTACAAACACTTCATATACTACCTCCTGCAGGTTTTCCACGTTTGTTGCACAGCTTGAAATCAAAATTCTGTCTGCCCTAAAGCTGTGTGCAGTGATAGCAAGTCTCAGGAAGCAAAGGCTGAATGACCAGTTCTTTGGCTCTAAAGTTTCATCTCCTTAACCTTTCTCCAGATGTGGGACAGCATGTCTACATGAGCTTCACTACCTTTTATATAACAGCGCTTGCCTTCCTGCAGAAGTTGCTTGACTTTGATAATAACCCCTTTATGCAGCTCTTTAGACTCTCAACAACCTGTAGTCTGGTTAGAACTGTGCACAGCTGTGGAGTCTGTTAGATTTGGACATTGATGCACTTTCACTATTGCATTTTATGATGTTTTTTTAGTAAAGCTCCAGGTTGCAAAATGCTTTACAGACTGGTACAGTTTTTGATTTCCATTCTACCCAACAGCTGATGCATTTGTTATTTGTGTGAAGTGAACCCTAAAACTGCTATGCTTTGGGAACAAGTTCCAGCTAAATAAAATGATTTCCCTTCAGATCTTGTGTTTTTGATTCATTATACATTTACTGCATATGTTGACTGTATGTTGTATTCAAGACAGAATATGGTTTGATAAAAGGGGTGTGGTAGCCAAACGGAAGGGGCAATTTTACATTTTGCATGAGGTGGTGCTTGTTGATCAGGAAATAGTGTGATGCCAAGGAAGCAATAATACTAGCTGCTATTCAGTTTTGGTATGCAGCAGTTCATTACATTATAGGTTCATAGGTTCATACTAGGCTATCTGCCTTGGGGCAATTATAATCCTAGCCCAATTCTGTATGGCTTACGCCACCCCTTGATTTGAGTATACTGTGCCCTTTTTAAGGTTTAGTTTACTGTGCCTCTGTCAAATAGTGACACGGGAGTAATCCCTGGGACAAACCTACGATCCCCCATCCACCTATCGAGATTCTTCTTGAAGAGTTTCAGTGAGGTGCTCTGCCTCATATGAACTGGAATTCTATTCCAGAGCGAAGGGAGCCTCTGGGTTATGAACCTGTCCCTCCAGCAAGTTCTATTTATTTCTGTGCTGAGGTTCAAGTCCCTCGAGCATGTGGCTCTAAGGGATTTAGATTTACTGAGGTGGAGCATGTCCATTAATTCTGGATTTGGCTTAGCTTTGTATGTCAGGCATAGATCGCCTCGAAGTAGGCGGTATGCAACTGAGTAGAGCTGGAGTTTTTTTAACCGAGCAGCATATGGCATCTGTTTGAGACCCTTGATCCTCTTGGTGAGGTACTTTTGGGGTCTTTCTAATTGCTGCAGGTGTCGGGTAAGGTACATCCCAAAAGGGGCATTGTATTCTATGATGGGCCTGATGAGGGATGAATAAAGGGGCACGATTACCTCTCTTGATCTAGATGTGAAACCCTTCGTGATGAGGTGGGCTATGTAGAAGGTCTTTCTAACCACTTTGGTAATGTGGTTTTCAAAGGAGAGATTGCTATCAACTTGGGTCCCCAGGTCCCTAATAACTTCCTCTGTACTTAATGGGTTTCCGCTTATGTGGTAATTTGTGGGCACATTGTTTTTGCCAAAGGGTATAACTATACATTTTTTGGCATTTAGCTTTAAACCATGGCACTGGCTCCAGTTATCTGTCTCTGTGAGACCTTTTTGAAGGATGTTTGTGTCAGCTGGAGAGTCGATTATGGCGCCCAGTTTGCAGTTGTCTGCAAACTTGGTGAGCCATAGTCCTCCCACGTTTGCCTGTACCTCGGAAAAGTATATACTGAACAAGAGTGGTCCCAGGACAGAACCCTGTGGGACACCACTTGTGACCGGTTTCGAGTCTGATATGGCTCCAGCAACTCTCACTCTGAGTGTTCTGTCTTTGAGCCAGTTTGTGACCCATCTTGTGACATAGGGGTTTATATTTAAGCTGGATAGCTTATCTATGATGCCCGAGTGGGGTATTGTGTCAAATGCCTTTGCAAGGTCCAGATAGGCTGTGTGGACTACCTTCCCTTCATCTATGGCTTTGGTGACTGTTTCGAAGAAGTCAACCAGGTTCAAAAGGCAGGATCTGCCCTTGACAAAGCCAAACTGGGTAGGATCTAGTGTCTGTAGGTCCCCAATGTCTTTGTTTATGAGCTCCATGATGATCCTCTCCATAACCTTGCAGACTAAGCTAGTCAGGCTTATGGGGCGATAGTTTCCAGGGTCCATAGAGGCTCCACCTTTGTGGAGTGGGACCACTGTTGCTGTACGCCATTCTGTGGGCACATATCCTGTAGTGAGGCTGAGATTGTATAGCTGTTTTATTTGAGGGATTAGTTCCTCTTGGAGTTCATATAGGATGCAACCTGGGACACCATCTGGTCCCATGGAAGCAGTGTTTTTTGCTTTGGAGAGGGCAGCCTTCACCTGAGCATCAGAGATGTTTGGGAGGCAGCCCTCTGCCGGGATAGATACTTGTTCTTTTGGGGAGGAGGGGTTGGAGAAGTTTGCACTGAACCTTTCTGCCAGGATATTGGCGATGTCTGTGGGTTCAGTGTATTTTTTGTCATTTAGAATCAACTTAGAACAAGTCTGGGAGTTGCATCCCAGGTTCCTAACATAACTGAAAAAAGCCTTATGATTGTCTTTGGTGTCCTGTGCAATTTTTCTCTCGAAGCTGGCCTTGGAGGATTTTATGAGGGATCATAATTTTTTGCTAGTACTGATCAGAGATGCCTTCCCTATTAGGGATTTTGCTCTATCATGTAGTAGCTTCCTCCTTCTGTTGTACAGTTTATTTATGGCAGGGGTCCACCAGACTGGACGCCTGCCTTTGGATGATTGGGTCTTGGTTTTGTTTGGGATAGCATGATCCATGCATTCCTGGAGATGTCCGTAGAATGTGTTTATATAGGAATCTGCAGTTTGGGCCGTAGTTTCCACTGGCCCTGGGGACTTGAAGGATTCCACTTTGGTTATGAGAAGTGAGAAGTTCGCTTTTGAGAAGTTTTTCACTGTGGTTTTCTGGGCTGGGGGTGGGGTCGAGATGTGGACATCCAGTGAAATTAATTTATGGTCTTATCTTACCAATGAGGGATATACTTCTGGTGTGGAGCATAGAGTCCCCATGTTGGTAATGATCAGGTCTAGTATGTTGTCCCCTCTTGTGGGAGTGGTGACTAGTTGTTCCATAGCATTTGAGTTTATAATTTCCAGGAACCTTTGGGCTAAGGTGCTGGGGCTTGAGTAGTGCTCCCTGTCAATGTTTGGGTAGTTGAAGTCACCCAATATAATGGTGTTCGGAGAGATCTTCATGTTCTCCAATGTTTTCAGGGAAGCCGAGTGGGATTCCTGACTTTGAGAGGGTGGTCTGTAGGATGCTATAAACTGAAAAGCAGTCTTGCCCACTGTTAGTTGCACATGGATGGTCTCCGATACTTCGTGCAATGCCACTAACCTGGAGGTGTGGATATCCTTGATAAATATAGAAACTCCCCCTCCTTTTGTGGTTTGGTCTGGGTTTTGGGGCCAAAAAGTATGATATGAGGTATAGCCTGGTAGTGCTAGGGTGCTCTCTGGAGCCTTGAACCAGGTTTCTGTCACAAACAATACCTGCTTTCAGTTTTAATTGCCACAATGAGCATGTTTCTAAACTATTTGCAGCACATGTACTGTAAAGTTAGTATAAAGCAACATCTCATTCATATGCATAACAATGCATTATTCATATCTCTATGTCCTGCATTTCAAAATGTTCTGACTTAAGAATATGCAAACGTCAGTTTTGCATATGATTTTGTGAAGTTATAGCTAATAACATAAATAAATGTTTTTATCTGATAGTCTTGTGTAACTGCTTAAATTGTACTTTTCTTCTTGCTTTCAATATGTTGAAATATGTTGGCTATTACTAGTATATTTACAATTATGACAAAGTGCACATTTACAGATTCCCCTTGGAAATCATTATTAGCTGGTAACCGCTTGTCATGTTCATTCAAAATCTCTTTCAAATTCTTTTTATAAGTAATGCTAGGTAAAAACCTGACTCTCTCACTAAATTAGCAAATGTGTTGTTGCTTAAAAGGAAACTGATCGTTATGAATAATTTGGTTAATAATATAAATAGCCACGTTATATTCTGCGATGAACTTCTATCGCTATTAACATAATTTTACCAAAATTAGCATACAAGCAAGTAACCAAGCCCAACAGTGAAAAGTAACACTGTAAGCAGAACAAAAATGCTGCTCCAAAGCCACAAAATGGTATTTTAATAAACAAATGTAAGCGCTTTAATTTCCAATGCTATAGAAACATCATCAGACAAACAGATATACTACCTCACATCCTTTAAATACCATAAAAACATTACTTCTTTAAGGGATGAACCTCACTTCTTTGAGGGGGTGGCGCCCAAGTGCAAGACATATTATACAACCTCTTGTGCAACATTTCACTTTCTAAGAAAGGTAGCGCGAAAATGCAAGATACAAAGTTACAAAACATTTTGTTACCTTCATAAAATCCTAGTGCATCTTGAATACTAAAAGCTAAAAAAAATATGTACAAACATAGAAGTTAATACCAATAATAAAAGTGCATTAGTTAGCTTATGTACTAAAAAATGCATATCATTTCGTAATAAAAATCAAATAATACCTGCTTTCAGCTTTAAAATGGGTTTGATCGATATGTATTCATTAAGCCCTAGGAGGGGTAGTGGCATTTAAGAGAACTTGTCAATACAGTTCTCTTTTCTCCATTATGGTCTCCCAGTTACCCCTCTATCTAGTGCACCCATCTTTTCCAAAATAATAAATACAAATTTCTTATAACCAGGACACGTGGTGAAATGTTTATAAAGTGCATAACTTGTATTTTTGCACTTAATAGCATAAAGATGCTGATAAATTCTTATACATAAGGGGCCGTTAGTTTTGCCAATATAAAAAGCAGAACAGGTGGCACAAAAACTGATATAAACAATTTCCCTTAGTGTTAGTCATATTTACCTTTAACAGTAAGCAAGAATGGGCAATGCTGACCAAGGAAACTACTAACTTCCAGGCTATACCTGCATTGTCTGCAGGCCCCACATTTTATCAGCAGAAGTGATGTTTTTAGGGTATTTAAAGGATGTGAGGCAGTTTATCTGTTTGTCGGATGATATTTCTATAGCATTGGAAATGAAAGCACTTACATTTGTTTATTAAAATACCGTTTTGTGGCTTTGGAGCAGATTTTTTTCTTCTACCAAAATTGGTAATGGATGATATAATTTACTCCATACAACAAAGGATTAATTGCATTATCTTTCAAATCACTGCACATAATGGCTAATGACAACTGCAAACTTCTGTCTGAATAGGTGCATTCCAAAGATTTTTTTAGTAAGCAGAACTTCTGTCACACTTTAATTTTTAGGCTGTATGCAAACTAATTAATATCTTTGATGCACAGTGGAGTTTGTCAGTGGGTGAGTGACATTGGGTACCTGCCTTAGGTAAGAATATAAATATAAGAACTGTCACTGCTGTCATTCTTGACAGTGCAGCTGTTGTCCCAATTGATCAGCTGTTGCCCAGCAACCTGTATGGAAAATGGATATTGTCCAATCTAGGTGTTTTTTAAATTTATTTTAAAACTTTATTCATGGAATCACATTATAGGTGCATAGGTTCATAGAAGATTACTAGGCTAATGGCTTAAGAACACTTACAAGCCTATTATTACCCAGACTTTACCCAATTTTCATTCCCTAAGGACAAGGGGATGGCTTAGGTTTGTGCCTATGTCTTTGAGTAGTTTACAGACTGCTTCAGTCCATAATGGACATAAGCGCCACCCGAGGAGTGAATTTATGATTCCCCATTCATTGATCCAAACTGTGTTTGAAGAAGGTCAGGGAAAAGTTCTGCTTTACGTGAATACAAAGTCTGTTGCAGAGAAGGGGTAATCTCTGAGATATGTATCTGTCTTACCAGGATGGTTTGTTCATGTCAAAGATCAGGATTAGATCCCTAGATGGGTGACTCTCATGCAGTTTATCTTGCAAATATGTAACAATTCCATCTAGGATGGATATACAAGTGCCTTGTAGGCTAGGGATAGTTCACTGCTTAATAGTCAGTAGGAGACAGAGTAGGGCTTTTAGTCTGTCTGCATAGGACATGTTTTTGCACCCTGTATTTTTCTTTGTAAGGAACCTCTTAGGCTGCTCCTGCTGTTGCAGGTGCCTTGTCAAGTACATGCGAAAAGGTGCATTCTCCCTTTTTTTTGGTTTGATGAGGGCCGAGTACAGTGTGACTATAACTTCCCTCGATCTGGATGCCATGCCCTTACTTATAAGCTGTGCCACACAGAAGGACTGCCTTACTAATGTGGACACATAGTGGTCAAAGTTCAGGCTACCCTCTATAATGTGTACCTAGATTTTTTTACCTCTGAGTCCACTCTTAGGGGTGTGTTATTAATGTAGTAATTTGCAGGGGTATTTCACTTCTCAAAAGGTATGATTATGCATCATTTTGTATTAGTTTAAGTCCAAGGCTTTGGCACCAATCATTTGTCTGAGTCAGACCCTTCTAAAGGATATCTGCATTGTTAAGGGATTCAGTGATTGCTCTCAGCTTGTAGTCATCAGCAAACTTAGTCAGATAAGGCCTTCTATCTTAGCCTTGATTTCAGAGACGTATATTCTGAACAGGAGAGGTCCCAGCACTGAGCCCAATGGCACAACACTAGTAACTGGCCTCTTGCTGGATCTGGATTCACCCACTCTAACAGCATATGATTTGTCTGTAAGCCATTTGGCTATCCATCTTGTGATGTAGAGAATTGTGTCAAATGCCTTAGCCAGGTCAAAGAAGGCAGTGTGCACTGTTTTACTATCATCAATGACCCTAGTGACTTTCTCAAAGAAATCCACCAGATTGAGCAGGCATGACTGCCCTTGACAAAGCCAAAATGGATTGGGTCTAGTGTTTGGAGGTTTAATATGTCATTATTTATTAGGCCCATAATTATTCTTTCTATGGCCTTGCATATAAGACTAGTCAAACATATGGGTATACAATTTCCTGGGTCTGCTGATGGTCCCCTTTTGTACAGAGGGATGACTGTTGCTGTCCTCCACTCCACGGAAACAAAAACAGTCTGCAGGCTGTGGTTATATAGAGATCCTAGTGGGCCTGATAGGTCCTGTTTCAAGTTGAGGCATCCTGAGATATTGTTGAGACCCATCAAAGACTTATTTTCAGCTTTAAAGAGCATAGTGGCAACCTGTTTTTGTGGTGATAACTGGTAGAGGAATGGTGGACTGTATTTCTTGGTGTGTAACTGGAGATGATGGGGAGGTAAAATTTGAGCTGAATTTATTGGCCAGCAGATTTGCTATATCTTCTGGCTGAGTATAGGTGATGCCATCTACAACTAATTCTGCACATTGTTGGGTGTTGTTAAGATTGTGAACATAACTGAAAAATTCCTTATGGTTATCCTTAGCTTTGGAGGTTATTTTTGCTTTTGAACACTTGACTAGTTCCCTGATTTGCTTGTTTAGACTAATGAGTGAGTTTTGTGCACAGTCTCTCTTACTTCTAGGCAGGATTTTCTTTCTTTTGTTGTACAATACAACCTATTTATACCAGGGATCCACCAGAATGTGATTTGTCCTGGGCTTACTTCAGGGGTCTATATTAGAATTTTGCCTACATCAAATGGCCATTTCAGTGAAGCTTTTTCTATAGGAAAAAAGCGCTTGGCCATCATTGGGAATTTGCCCATTTTCCCACTGTAATGCGATCTTGGAGTTGGTATATTTAGTTAGGGGGGTTGTTGGGTGCACAACCCCCACTTTGAAGGATATTTAAATTTTGTGAAGTTTCACATTGGCCAAGCATTTATTTCCCCTAGGAAAAAATTCCCTCAAATGGCCGGTTGATGGCGTCAGAATTCGACAGTTAGCATTCAGCAAAGAGCCATTCGCTGAAGAGGGTTTTTGAAGAACTAATATAGACCCTATTTCAGTCTGGTATTGCTGTTTTTATGCAGTTGTCTATATGGTTGTAAAGGGCTTTTGTGTATGCCACTGCATAGCCTTCAATGTTTTCTGTGTTTGGGAGAGCTTGGAAACTAGCTATGCTTTCACTTAATAGGATGGAGTTTGTCTAAGAAAAGTTCTTAAAGGTTTTAGGGTTAGATGAGGATTCTGGTTTTATATTTATTTCAAGGAGACCACTTTGTGATCTGATCTAACCAGTGAGAACATCACACTCGGTGGTGGTGGTGGTGGTGGGGGGGGGGGTGCAATGCTCTCCCATATTTGTGTGTACCAGGTCCAGGATATTTGTTCCCCTAGTGGGAGTGCAGACTAGCTGTTCTAGGGCATTTGCATTGGCAAAGTCTACAAATCCTTGAGCCTGAATATTAGTGGTCATGTATGCTTCCCAGTTAATGGAGGGGTAGTTGAACTCACCCATGAGTATGGTATTGGGCAGAACAGTAAGTGATTCTAGTAAATTCAGGTATAATGTATGGATTTCCTGATTCATGGTGGAGGACCTGTAGCTAGCAAGGATATGGTAATAGATTTTTCCTATAGTTAGTTGGACATGGAGTAGCTCATGTCATATTGTTTGACCAGTCTTGAGGTGTGTTAATCCTATATATAAAAGGATACATCTCCACCTTTTGCCCTTTCATTTAACGTGGGTGAGTGGAACATGTGAAATGCATTATAGCCATGCACTGCCAGTATGCTATCCATGGCTTTGAACCATGTTTCAGTAACTGCACAGATGTCATCATTCCCAGGGTGAGGATGCTTCCAGAAAGTGTAATTTAGAGTACTGTAAATGTATAACAGCAGCCCTTACAGCGGTGGAAAAAATGCAACTTAAAACTTTAAGCTAAATTCCAGGATAAAGAATAAATAGCACAGGCATATTTGAGAATGCAATGAAAACAAGCAATACAAGTGCAAAATAATACTTGATTTTGTTTTTCTTGCCAAGGATGGCTTCAGATGCAAGCAAAATTTCTCAAAATCTCTGGTGTCATTGCCAAATGATGAGCAACTCTGGATAACTGAGCCAAGTCTCTTACTCACACAAGGCTTGTATACAAGCAGAAAAAAGCAAGTTTTAAACTAGGTATGCCCACAGGCCAATCAGGTAAGCAACAATAATAAAGGACATATTGGAGCTATTTCAGAAACTGTAGCTTAATGTGTTAGTGGGGGGTGGGGCAGATACAAAATGCAACTTCAAGCAAATAAAAGATGAGCAGAATATAATAACACTGAAGCTCAAACTGGAGCAGAGACAATTCTCTCACTATTGACCTTCTATTACATTTTAAGGAACCCGACTATGCAGAACGTAACCAGTAACACTATGTATGGAGAAAATGCCATAGTAATCAACTAAGGCTCAAAATCTTGCAGGAATGCAATGTACTATCAGAAGTGTGACTTAAACTATAAGAGTATGAGCCAGCAGGGTTTAAAATACAATCTGACAGTGTTGACCAGTAATTCTAGTTGTGGACACAGAAGTGCAGAATAATGTGGAAACACAATCTTCCCACAACAGCAAATTAAAATACAAGACTAAGGTCCCAGAACAAACTACAAATGCAAAGAAATAGCTTTTTTGGCTAAAACATTGAAAAATACAGAAAAGTACAAAGAAATATCACCACACAGGTCACATTAAGTGCAACTTAACTATTTAATCAGAATTTAAATAGTTCTCTTTCCTTTTTGATGAAATGGTAGTTCTTCGCAGTTCCACAACTCTCCAAGTCTTGCATGAAGGTATTGGTAGTAGAGAACACAACACAGTTGATACGACTGCTTTAAAGAGCAATGCTTTAAAGAGACATGCAAATAAAGCACTAATGATCTTCTGCTCAGTACAATTTTTTCATGGGCATTATAGCTGCAAGAATATACCAGAAAAACCCTAGTTTTGCTACAACAATAATTTCTCTTAATCTCCAATTATATAAACTGTTTTTAGCAAGCTTTTATGATCAAGAAAGGCAACAATATTAAACTGCAATAATAGAATATAAGTAAAAACAGTTTTTATATGATTCATGCAGAAACTATATGCAGTAATTATAAAATAAGAAATCTTAGAGGTACATAGAAGGAAAAGAGCATTATCGGTGTATGTGAAAGTAGTGAATTATGGAAAACATATACCCACATTCATAAACTTTCTACGTGTACTCCCTTACAGAGATTTTATGTAATGCTGCTGGCAAGTGATTACAACAGTGTCATGATTCATAAAACTGAATCCCTATAACCAGACCAATCACAAGCTATATGATTCACAGTTTAAAAGGCTGTACATGATGTGTTTAGTTACTAACTTATTTTTTAACAGCTACATATATTTTACTTTACTAAAGCTGTAACAGATCTCTGTATATGCAATTGTCCTAAACCAAACATACATCAAATGTTAATTATTATACTATTTAGTAACTTTCTGTTTTAAGGACATATCAGTTATGTTTTTTCCAGTCACATATTTGTGAGTGTGTGTGTTTGTATGTGTGTGTGTGTATGTTTTAGCATTGTAATTCCTTGTGAGGGCTTACCTGAAAAAGCTAATATATTCAGTTCAAAATTAGGAAAAAGTATATTTGTAACATCTTTACAGAAATTCTTTGCTGCTGGGGAATGTCAGGGCACAGTGACTGCTCCGTGCTCCACAGTCATGAGTCATGATAAGAAATTATTCATAGATAATTTTCCCTCTTTGCCATTGCTGTGGAGTACATTAACATCATATGCTAGTTTAGAGTCATTCAAATAAGTGCTTCTGTTTGTTGAAGTACTAACACATCACTGCTGGGGGTGGGGAATGAGGTGTGGTTGTGGGATCAGGTTTGCCTGCACCACAGAGAATGGCAGAATGAGTAGTAGGTTGCTGCAAAAAAAAAAAAAAAAAAGTTTTTATGCTACTTTTTCCCTGCCATCTGCTGACCATTAGCTCTTTCTTCCTCCAAAGGAGTTGGGGTTTTATCATTAAGTCCTTAATTTTATCCCACAGTCGTGATATGAGTACCCAAATCATTGCAGGGGTGTTATGTGCCCTCTCTTGGTATGTGTATATAGCCATGCATGGCTACAAGGAACACAAAGCCATACTTCCTGGTCCTACAGCCAGTGTTGTCATGCAAGTCCCCACATACGCAGGAACAACTTGCTTGACCACAACCATTACTCCCTCCCCAGAATGAGCACAGAGGTGAGAGTTTTGTCAAGCTTGGGCCATCCTGATTATGGTCAATACTCTATTCTGCTGCAATAAAGAGTCAGTGCTCAAACGATTGTGATTTTTTTTTGCTGCTGATACAACACAGCAATTAAATGCTGAGTAGCGCATCAACATAAGTTGATGCTGCCATCTTCCTGTGCTGTGTGAATGACTGTTGATATGAGGTTATGGTATCACAGTTTGTGGGGATAGGACTGTCACTGAGTGATCATTCTTATAGATCCTCCATACACAGACTACTGTGGGAATTCTGTGTGGTAATACAATGTAGAGGGCCCTACTTAACCATCCCATTACAGTTAACCCCAACCATTCAGCCACTTACAGCATTCCCATCTTGCTTTAAAGTCATCAGCTGCCACTGGTTATGGATACCTATATATGATGAGATTACAAATGGGGTAACATAATTACATTAATAAAATATGCTGAAGTTCTTTAAGGTGGTCTACAAAAAATAAATAACCAGTAAAGTATTAGTAGCATATTCTTCAATGTCAGTAAATGTAAATCATGAGATGTGGCAAAAAGGACACACCATTTTGTAACCAAGTACTGTCTCTATTGGCATAGAGGGATAAAGTCCTGACTACATCCCAGATGACCCCAGTTTAAGTAGCTGCTCAGATAATGAAAGTATCTGGCTAGGAAGAATGATGAGGTGAATCCTAATGGTCTCTAATTGGGGTTGGGGTGGTTGGGGGGGGCATGCCTAGAATGTAAAATCTACACAGGACTCCTGCTGAAAACCAGAAATCAGCATTGGCGCATTGCCTTTATGGAGGCTGGGCTACTGAAGAGATACTTCTTACAAAAATGGGAAACATGGCTCTTGCATACACCAGAAATGTCACCTCTTAGTGCATAGCAGGCATACACAGTGGGAACAAGACAGAGCCAATTTCCTGACACAGAGAGAGAGAGAGAGAGAGAGAGAGAGAGAGAGAGAGAGAGAGAGAGAGAGAGAGAGAGAGAAAGATGGCAGTCTGTTCCCACCACTTGACCTTGTCCTTAAGAAGAATGAACTGGCCATAAAACTCTCACCTCCTGGCACTTGTGGATGTAGGAAGGGTGAGTGGGGTTCAATGATCAACTGGGGGAATGGATAACAAATAATAAAAGGGTATAACTTATGATTAGAAAATAAATTGTCAAATCATAGTAAAATGGCTCTTCATTTCAGACTTTGGCCAGTGTCTCTGCAGAAGACAGAAAAGCATATTCTATAGTCCATTGGTTTCTAATAGGTTCTTGCAGAAAGGCTGGCCTGTCTGGTCCTGAAATAGGTATGTTGTATAAGCAAATGATGGAGTGAGAATGTTGTGTGTGCAGGTGTGGCTGTGATGTGTGTTGCAGGATGACATCTGAAAGGGGAGTGCGGTCACTTCTGTTTTACCACTGTATGATTAAATGCCTAGTGGATCCTTCCCTTTAATAAATATACTGCATTTCTTTAGCTTTCAAACAAGTGACATGAACAATCTTAAAAGTGTACATGATTCCTTAGTACATGAACTAAAGGTTTGGAAAACCTGACTACTCTTTTAGAGTTTCAAGACTTGTCATTATGTTGAGCTTTTTATATGTTACTTTGACTGCTCTAAAACATGGTGGCTGGTCTACTTCTTTTAAAAGTCTGTATTGCTTTTCTGGGGGAGTACATAGCAAGCTACAACAGAAAAAACGGATTCCTGGGCTACAATTTTTATTTTATTTGCTTTATTTCACTTATTACATAAGCAGGAAGGCAGACTGGACCAAACGCCAGTTTTAGATATGACCCAACCTAAAAGTAAAAAAAAAAAAAAACCCTCATATATAAAATGTGATACAAACAGATATGAACAGGAAACACACACAGACACATTCACAGATGTGTGTGTGTGTGTGTGTGTGTGTGTGTGTGTGTGTGTGCATGTGTGTGTGTTAGTCATCAAATATTGAACATACACAACAGCAAACATTTAAAGAGTGATCCTTTTATAGTGAAAAAAATGTGATAAAAATGCAAAAAAGTAAAACTCTTTTTGTTGTTGTTGTTGCAGTGGGGCAAGGCCCCCCAATTATATGTACTAACACTGAGATCACACAACAGTGGAGTAATGGGAAATTCCCTTACCCTGCTGCACCAGTTTCTAACAAAAGGTTGCTGGCAGGAAGTCCATTTGAATAAATGCTCACAAATATGAGCATTCACTTTTTATCTGCAGGAAAAAGTATTTGCTCATATGAGTATTCACTCTTTCAAATTTTAAATATATATATATATATATATATATATATATATATATATATATATATTTATATATATATTTAGTTGTTTTTAGTTTTTTTTGTTGGTCAACTTGAGCAAAGGCTGACTGTTTTTGCTAAATCTCAGATCACCGAACATTAAATTAGTGGGAATATTTGGGGATTCTTCCCTTTTCTCAACTGTTGACCAAATGTGTTGATGTTTTGCCATTCATCAATAGTCTGGGGGTTGAAATACAATGTGACAAGAAGTTTGCTCTAATGTACTTCATCTTCTGACTTTATCCTTCCAGTAAAGGAATTTACAGCAAATAGTACTGTAAAAACATAATGCTGCTTATCCTGTCTGTGAGCCTTCTAGATTAAAACTTAATAATACACCAGTGAACTATTTCATTTGTACAATAAAGTATCTAAAATGAACCTTGGAATACTGTCAGGAGTGTCTTGGTACTCAGAGCAGCAAGTATGGTTTTAGGTCTGGGTAGTCCTATCTCTTTACATTTATATAATGCTTGCTTGGAGATCAGACAATCTCATTACACAGGTTATTAATCTTAAGAGCATATTTTGCATCTTATTGTGAGTTCCCTTCCACTGTCACTGAAGAATGTAATTTTTTTTCACATAAACTGCTCAAACCTTTCTGATGAAGTCTCACATCTGGGAGACAAAAGCACTTATTCTGATTTTTCAGTAAATTGTGGTGTTCTGTCGACTGTCCTTCCACTTTTTTGTTTTTGCTTTTTTCACATAATGCCAACAGAAAGGTAATGGAGAGGCTAGGAATGGGTGAGTTTAATGCAGGAAACTTCATCAAATTTGTGACTGGTTCAAGATATGGTAGACAGCAAGCACCGCTAATAATATTGTAAACTTCACTGTAAGGATCCCTGCAAAAAATATCAGATGTGCATCTGTAGCTAGAGTTTGTTTTTTGAGGCCAGAGACCTGACAGCATTTTTAGGTGTCAAAAGCAGTGGCTTAGTAAGGGTGGGAAGAAGGGGCAACTACCCCAGACACAAGGTGTTAGGGGCATGATCCTAAGCTGAAGTTCCTGCATTCTTCAAGTTATTTCTCTACCAATATTTCTGAATGCCAGTTGCCAGTTCAGAAATGGAGTTCAGAACATCAGCGCTTTGTGTAGGGTAAACTGTAGGAAGCCAATTTCTACAACTGTAGTAGTTGCCTTGCAACAATTTAAAAACATCAAACGTTTTTTTTTTTTTTTTTTTGGTTTGCTTTGCTCTTCCATTAAGAGCTGTGGCTGGGAAGGGACATGTATCTGTTTTTCTTTTTTCTTTTTGCTCTTCTGATGACAAACTGAAACAGGAGAGCAAATAATAGCAGGAATGGACTTTTTTTCTTTTAGCTCTTCTAATGAAATGGATATATATTGGACTGGCTTTTTCCCATTTTCTACATGGAACTGGGGTATTGTGTCAACTGTCACCATCTCTCTCCATTCAGTGCTACTCTTCTGCCTTATTTGACAGTCATGCTTGACTGTTGCAGGTTGCCTCTCACACAATCCATCCTTCTCTTTGATGAATGCCCTCATTTCCACTTGCCTTCTTCCTGTTTGTCCCAAATCTTCTTCACCAGGTTGTTTTCTGCTTTTCTGCACATGTGCCTTAACCACTGTAATCTGTTCTCTTTTACCTTTTCTACAACTGGAGTTACTTTAGCCTCTGCGTTTATGCCTTTATTTCTTCATCTGTCCCACAGTGTACATCCTACTATCCATCTCAGACACTTCATCTCCATCACATTCTTCCTCAACTACTCTGCTTTTACTGCCCAGGTTTCTGTACCATATAGTAGTACTAGTCTTACCACTGTTTTATACACCTTACTTTTCAGTTTCTTTGACATTGTTCTGTCATACACTACACCTGACACTCTGATTCTAGCTTTGACCTCCTCATTCAGACTTCCCTTCTCCTTTTCCACTCCTCCCAGATACTTGAAGCTGTTAATGTGTTCTACTATTTTTCCTTCTATCTCAATCCTGAGCTTCTTCTGAACTCCACCATTTGCTGCCATTACAGCTGTCTTATTTGTACTCGGTTTCATCCCATGTACCATCAGTTTTGCATTCCATTTTCCTATCCTTTGCTGAAGTTCTTGCTCAGAGTCTTCCTGTAATGCCACATCATCTGCATACAGCAACTTTGTTGATCTGTCCCTTCTGACCTGTTTGATAATGTAGGCCATTACCAGTATGAACAGCAGTAGGCTCAGAGCTGAACCCTAGTGCACACCCACTTCCACTGGGAACCCCTCTGTTAGACTGAACATTGTCTGTACTTAAGTCATTGGGTCCTTGTACATAATTTGTACTAATTCTACCAATGTTTCTGGGGCTTTGAACCACCACAGGACTACCTAAATCTGTTTTTGGGATCTTGTCATATGCTTTTGTCAAGTCAAAGAATAACCAGTTGGAGTCTTTCTTCATCTCTGGCTTCTTCACAGCTATCTGTCTCACTATTAACATTGGGTCAGTTGTGCTGCATACTGATCTGAATTTGAACTGCTCATCTCCATTCCTACTTTCCACTACTCTGCGAATCTTTTTATCAATCATCAGAACTTTCATGCAACATGACAGGAGTTTGATACCTCAGTATTGCTCACAGATGTGAATGTCCCTTTTGTTCTTGACCTCTGAAACTAGTATGTTTATTCTTCATTCATCTGGGATATACCTTTCATTCGACACTGCTATGAGTACCCTCTGGAGACATTATTCCCCTATTTCACCCAGCATCTTTAGCATATCTGCTGTGACCTCATCTGAGCCCGCTGTTTTCCCTGGCTTTATTTTCCTTAGTGCAGTTCATATAGTAGGCTCCTCCTTTTCTCTCACTGTAGGTTGTATCATGGGCAGCATATATTTTGTGAGGTTTTCTTCATTCAGAAGCTGCTGGAGGTCCTCATTCCATCCATCTTTGATATCCTGTGGACTGGTCAGCAGGTTGCTGATGGCATCCTTCATGAAGGGTGTCTGACTACTTTCTTTATCTTTCTGTCTTTGCTTTGCAACCTGATATAGTTTCTTTGGGCCATCTGTGATGATGTGAGGTATTTCCAGCTATGCCAGTAGAAGTAGGGAAGTGGATGTCTAACATATGCCAGCACAGCAAGTTGAAGTTTTGTAAATAATTATATGTCATTTGTATATCAAACTGATTTGTACAGATGCTTATGTTGAAAAATACATTTGTAAAGTTGCTTGTGTTAAAAAATGTACCAACAGTGGGTCCTGACTGTATTATAACTGATTAAATGTATATGTTTTAACAGAGGATACTGGAAGAGAAGAGGTTAATCTCAGTCCAGAAAAGTTTGAAAAAAAATTGAAATTAAATTACCTGGTAGGCATTAAAGATTGTATCTTACAGTTCTGATTGCAGCCAGAGACAAAAATGTCTGTGAAAATAAGAACTAAGAATCCTTGCTGTATTGTCTTTAGCAGTGTACTCATGGTTAGCCTGGAAGAGTAAAAGTATTGACATTTTTTTGGCTTCCAGATGCTATAACACATCTTAGCAAAGCTCTATCTGTGTGTATGGTAATGTATATGTGCAAGATTTTGCGTCAGTTTTCAGCAATGGGGGTAGTATGGGCACCAGAATTCAGATGACCAGATGTTTGCAATGTCATTCTGTAATCCATCTCAAGAATGATATTTTAATATTAGGCAAGACTGAAGTCTCAGAGCACTTTGTTTTTTAAACCTGATATAGAAGGATCGTTCAACTACTCCTTCTGACCTTGCTCTAGTAAGTAACCAGGGATTAGTAATTCTTGAAATCAGAAAAACATAGCGAGATTAGTTAAATACTGTTCTTCTGTATCTGTGTGAATCTATTCATCTGTGTTATTTTAATATTTCCTGTGAGTGAAACTTTGGTGTTTATTGTAAACAGATATTTAGTATTTTCATATTCTTTTATTATTTATTGTTAAATATATTTAAACTTTTCATTGTGGCTGGTCCTTTAGAGAGTATTTTAAACTTTGAGAGTACTTATATCTATTTGTTGACTCTGTGTGCCACTCCTGAAAACCTTACAGCACTGGTCAAAACACTACCATTTGTAGTAATATTAATTTCACTCAGTATAATTGGGTACCATTATAAGAGCCTTAGAGAAGCTAGCTTTGGAGTGTCTGGTGACAGTAATTATCCTATGGTCTGGGAAGAAGGGGGCAGTGAGTGTGTGTGTGTGTGTGTGTGTGTGTGTGTGTGTGTGTGTGTGTGTGTGTGTGTGTGTGAAAATCAAATCTCGAGGATTGTGTGTGACAGCTGCTTGGAGCAGGGACACAAATCACTGGTTTAACATAGAGGATGCTGGAGGACTTGGCCTGTACACTCAGCTGAGAACTCGACTCTATAGCTGTGCCAGTGGGGAGTCTTACTGGGGACCTATAGGAAGATAGAGAGAGAAATCCAGACCCTGGACTGAGTGTGTTCCCTGTGTGCTCTTAAGAGAAATTGTGCTTGATGCAGAGAGCTGCTTCTGGAAATATTGTGTGTATCTGTTTTTGTTCCAAGTGAATGTCCCTCTCCAGTGTCAGTGATGAGGATTCAGGCTCCTTGATTACTGGCAGGAGAGGGCACATCACATATTAGTGGCAGTGGTGGGATATTAATTGAACTTCTGTAGTCTGTAGGCAGTTGTCACTGAGGGTGTGTCACTGAGGTTGTCACTGAGGTCTCAGCAGCCACAAGGTCATCATTCAGAGTTTCGTCTCACAACAGTTTTATTTATTTATTTATTTATTTATTTATTTATTTATTGTTAGTTTAGTTTTTATCAAGGAAAGTAGGCAAAGATGTCAGCAGAGGATTATGGCAAGCTGACAAAGAACCATTTGACCAATGTGTTTGAGGCCAAAGAACTGGTGCATAACCTGACTAAAAAGGAAATTATTTCAGCCTTAGTCACAGCTCAAACCAGCAAACAGGAAGATAACCAGTCTGTTGATGGGGATTTTCAGCCCTCAGAAACATGACAGTTCACCATTTCCTCAGAGGACTTAAAAATCCATCTGGAGTTAAAAAGACTTGAACAAGGGCAAAACATTTAGAGTTAGAATCAGCAGAGAGACTGCAGCATTTAGAGGCTGAATAATAAGAAAATGAGAAGCAGGGTCAACATGAGATGTAGATGCTGACTCTTCACCAGGGTCATGGAGGTAATGAGGAAAGGAGTAACTGAACCACAGAAGCAAAAAAGGTCAGTAATTTTTTTCCAATATTTACAGCGGGTGATAATTTTGATAGTTTTATTCATATATTTGAAAGAGTATTTAAACAGTATAATGTTGACCAAGGGCTCTGGGTACAGTTCCTGAGGTTCTGACCCCTTTACCACACAGTAACGCTGTGACTGCTCTTTCTAAATTGCCTGATATCGATTGCTTAAATTATGATAAAGTGAAACAATGCTTACTAGAATGTTTTAAGTTAACACCTGAAACTTACAGAAAAAAAGTTTGTGAGCATAGACACAATGCAAATGAAAGTGTGTGTGATTATATTGCTGAGTTAAGCACTTATTTTCATAGGTGAGTAAGTGTGTGTCAGGTCACCACTTTTGAAGAGCTGGCAGACCTTTTGGTGAGGGATGAAGCCCTTAGTACTTTACCTGAGGACATGCAGATCTGGTTGGCTGACCAGGAGTGTAACTGCAGATGAGCTGGGGAAAAAGGGGATCTCTACTTAGTAAGCAGGGAATCACTGCACAGGTAGAGGATATCCAGTGCTGCACATAGATATAAGGGAACCCATGGTGGGCAGCTTAAACCATCCCAGTAGATTCCATCAGTAATAGTGAAAGCCACTACTTCAGGTACATGGCCCTTATCATGGGTTAAATGTTTTAAATGTAACCAGTGGGGCCATGTATCATTAGATGCTCATGGAAGCAAGGTGGGGAACAAAAGATGGGGGGGGGGGCAGCAAGCATGAATAACAGTATGCCAGTGGTAGGTTGTCTGAATAAACATGGGTACCAAACTATCACCAAAGTTTATATCTGACCTTAGTGGATGGAAAACAGGCCACTATTAAGAGAGACACAGCCTCTGACATAACCCTTGTGAAATATGCAGTGGTCAAAGAGGAGCAGTACTTGCTTGGGCAGTCCACTCCAGTCAAAGCTTTAGGAGGGACCCCGTTCCAAATGCCTTTGGTCGTGGTTCACTTTGACTGGGAGGGTGGAAAAGGAAGCAATAAAGTAGGTGTTTGGAGGATATCCCTGCAGATGTCTTAATAGGGAATGATTTTGATAAAGAAGTACCTTGTGTGCATGCAGTTACTTGTAGTAAGGCTTGGAGACAGACGTGTCAGTCTGATACCTAGGGGAGTCCCTGACAGACCACACACCTAAATCCAGGGCTGGTGAGGTGGCTATTTCAATGAAGGAGCTACCCTGTAGCAGTGAGCCTAAAGGTGAGCCACAGCTGCTGGTAGGTATTGATGTTCCTTTGGACAGAGTGACTGCAAGGGCAGTGGTGAGTGGGAGTACCCAGGCTGACAGTACAGTGACACATAGCTGTCAGAGAATTCCAGATTTCCTGTGGAATGGGGGCTGGGAAGAGTTACAAAGATAGAGTTGAAACAGGCTCAGCTCTCATACCCTACACTAAGAGGCTTGGGGGAGGTAGCTAGGGGGGGCAACTGATTCTCAAAGAAAAGAGGAGTCTGTATGCTGGAACAAAGAGTTACTGTATAGAGAGTGGACCCTGAGGGAGAGCTAGAAGGTGAGGCAATACAGCAGTTGGTAGTACCCAGAGCCTACCATCTGGCACTTCTAACCATAGCCCATGACATTCCTTTTGTAGGTCATATGGGCATAAAGTGTACCAAAACATGTCTTATACAGACCTTTTACTGGCCTGGGATTGCAAGGGATGTGACAGGGTACTGCAGAACCTATGAGCAGTGCCAAAAAGTAAACTAAGCAGGAAACAAGGTCAAGGCTGCTTTGATGCCTTTGCCTGTGGTTGAAGAGCCATTTCAGAGGGTAGTTATGGATATTGTAGGGCCTCTGAATACTCCAAGCTCCACAATGAAGACATATATCCTGGTGGTAGCAGATTATGCTACTAGATTCCCTGAGGTGGTGGCTTTGTCCTCCATTGAGGCAGAGAAGGTGACTGACTCTTTCTTAGAGATTTTCAGCAGGGTAGGTTTCCTGAGAGAAATACTGACTGGCAGAGGTGCCAATTTCATGTCAGACCTGCTGGCTTCTCTGTGGAAGTGCTGTGGGATGAAGCACCTAAAGACCACCCCTACCATCCCCAGACTAATGGTCTTGTGGAGAGGTTAAACTCTACACTAAAGACCATTCTACAGGCATTTGCAGACCAGTTTAAGAGAGAGAGTTGGACAAATATTTGCCCAGTCTGCTGTTTGCATACAGAGAGGTACCCCAGGAATCCACAGGTTTTTCACCCTTTGAGTTGTTGTATGAACATAAGGTAAGGGGGCCTTTAGATTTGATTTGTGATGAGTGGGAGGGTGAGTGTAAATTCCACAAGGAGTCTGTTGTGGCATCTTAAACATCAGGACAAGGCTTAGGGGGCTCATGGGCTTGGCCAAGGAGAACCTTGTAAGAGCCCAGCAGCAGAAAAGGGTCTGGTATGACAGGAATCCTCGAGCCCAAGGGTATGCTGTGGGACATCAGGTTATGGTTCTCATTCCTGTCAGACACAAGAAGCTGCAGGCAGCTTAGAAGGGACCTTTCAAAGTGGTAAGGAAGTTCAATGATTTTAACTATATGGTAGAACCACTAGGCAGGAGGCAAAGACACAAATTGTACCATGTTAACATGATGAAGCCTTACCATGATAGGGAGGCCTTGATGCTAAGTATTTGCAGTAGGAGGCAGGAAGAGTCTGGGAGGATCTATGGCTACATTGAGCCAGGCAGCAAAATGCCAAGTTATTAAGGTGGAGCTTAGGGTTGCAGGCATATGATATGAGAGTGCATTAAGGTAATGGGGTTAGCAATGCCAATGCAAATGGGTTCTCAAGACAGGGTATAGGTTAATGTATTTCCAGACAGGCTTATTCTTTTCAAGCAATATTTCCCAAGGGTCACTTGAAAAACTTGCTTGAGTCGTCAAAGGGGGGAGAAATGTGATGATGTGAGGTATTGCCAGCTATGCCCGGTGAAGTAGGGCAATGTATGTTTAGTTTTGTAAATAATTACTGTATATGACATCTGTGTATCAAATTGATTTGTACAGATGCTTGTGTTGAAAACTGTTTTTGTAAAGTTGTTTGTGTTAAAAAAAGTACCAACACTGGGTCCTGAATTACTGTAACTGATTGAATGTATATGTTTTAACAGGGGATACAGGAAGAGAGGAGGTTAATCTCAGTCCAGTTAATGTTGAAAAAATAGTTGGAAATTAAATTAACTGGAAGGTCATAAAGATTGTCTTACAGTTCTGATTGCAGTCAGAGATGAAATGTCTGTCAAGACAAGGACTAGGAATCCATGTTGCATTGTCCATAGCAGTGAACTAATTGCTACCCTGAAACGTTGGAAGTGCTGAAAATGTTTTATGGTTTCCAGATGCTATAACACATCTTAGCAAAGCTCTAGCTGTGTGTACGGTAACACATATGTGTGAAATTCTGGGTCAGTTTCCAGCAATGGGAGTAGTATGGCAACCAGACATCAAATGACCAGATGTGTGTGATGTCATTCTGCAATCCATCACAAAAATGATGTATTAATACTAGATGAGACTGAAGTCTCAGAGCACTCTGTTTTTGAAACCTGACGTAGAAGGATCCCTCACCTACTCCTTCTTGTCTTGTTCTAGTAAGTGACCAGGGAATAGCAATACTTGAGATCAGTTAGGAAAATCTAGTGAGATTAGTTAAGTAGTGTTCTTCTGTATCTGTGTTATTTTAATATTTCCTGTGAGTGAAACTCGGGTGTTTTTTGTAAATAGAGATTTAGTATTTTCATGTTCTTTTATTATTAAATATATTTAAAGTTTTCATTGTTGCTGGTCCTATAGAGAATATTTTAAACTCTGAGAGTACTTATACCTATTTGTTGAGTCTGTTGCCACTCCTGTAAATCTTAGTGCATTGGTCAAAACACTATAATTTGTACTAATATTAATTTCACTCAGTGTAATTGGGTACCCTTGAGTGTCTGGTGTCAGTAACTACCTTATAGTCTGGGGAGAAGGGGGCATAGCTAGTAAATCTGTACCAGTCATCCCAGGTGCATGTGTGTGAGTGTGTGTGTGTGTGTGTGTGTGTGTGTGTGTGTGTGTGTGTGTGTGCGCGCGCTCACGCGGATGTGTGTGTGTGTGTGTGTGTGTGTGTGTGTGTGTGTGTGTGTGTGTGTGTACGTACGTACGCGTGTGTGTGTGTGTGTGTGTGTGTATGTGTGAAAACCAAATCTCAAGGAGTGTGTGTGTCAGTTGCTTGGAGCAGGGACATGAAGCACTGGTTTCACAGAGAGGCTGCTGGAAGACTTGGCTTGGACACTTGGCTGAATACTCAACTCTATAGCTGGGTCAGTAGGGAGTCTTACTAGGGATGTGAAGGAAGACAGGGATAGAAATTCAGATCCCGGACTGAGTTTGTTCCCTGTGTGCTTTTAAGGGAAATTGTGCTTGATTCAGAGAGCTGTATCTGGAAATATTGTGTGCATCTATTTTTGTTTCAAGTGAATGCACCTCTCTAGTAACAGGGTGAGGATTCAGGCTCCTTGATTACTGGCCATCTACTGACTTTCTTTCTAGAAGCTAGTAGTGCTTCTAATGCTTGCCCTTTGCTACTAAAATTATTTTCTTAGCTTCTTTGTTATCCAACCAGTATTCCTTCCAAGCATGGTCCATCTTTTCTATTTCCCACTTTTTCCTGCATACCTTCCTCCTTTAAATGACTTTCTGAACTTCTGCATTCCACCACCAGCTTTCCTTATGTACCTTATTTCCATATCTGCCTTATCTGCATATCTGTTCAGTAGTTCTCACACATGCTGTTATGAGGCACTGCCAGTCTTCTTCAACACCACCTGTTTCCTCTTTTTCTTCAGGTGATAGAGCCCTGAGTAATTCCTTGAACTATTGTGCTTTCTCTCTAATCAACTTCCATGTCTTCAACCTGGTATCTGTTGACCTTAGAGCTTTCTCCGACCACTGCTTTCACAGATTGTGGTAACCAGTGGTTTAAGCTGTGGGCTGACTGTTTCACTGGGGATGACTTTGCAATCACTGATTCTACCACAGAGCCCTTTCCTTTCATTGTCAGGCAGAAGACTAGAATGGCCTTTCCCTCTTTATTCCTGTTGCCTCACACATATGGACCCAGCCACTCCTCATATCCTGTTCTGTCTGTCCCAATATGTGCACTCCAGTCACTCATTATTAACATGAGTTCATGTTATCCTGCATTATCTAGTAGGTACTGCAACTGCTCTTTTCCTCACCATCACAGCCCTGCTGTGGGGCATAAGCTGAGATTATGAATACTGCCCTATCATTAGGCTGCAGTCTGATTGCCATGAGTCTGTCACTAATTCTGATGACATTTCTCACTGTCTTCTGAAGTGTCTCCCTCAACACAATTCCCACATCACTTCTAGCCTGTACTCCTTTTGAGTAGTAAACTCTGAATCCCGAGCCAAGTAGCTTTGCTGCATTGCCCTTCCATTTTGTCTCCTTGGACACATAGGATGTCCACCCTCCACCTTACCATCATATCATCCACTTTCAGGCCTTGTCCTGTCAGTGAATCTACACTGAGTGTAGCAATTCTTAATTCATGTTTGACAGGTTGATTGGTTTTACATAAAGCTTTTTTTTTTCAACAGAGCTATCCCGGGGTAATCCAAACTGGGCAACTGGATGCCAGCCAGTAGCTTACTGACCCAGGGCTGCTGGGATTTACAGCAGGTATTCACTGGCCAATTAGGGGCATATACACCTCTCCCACTGTTAACATGGGTCACTGGAGTAGGCCAGGTAATCAACTTACTTATCCCCAGCAAATAACCATACCCATTTGGCAACATTAGTCAACAAGACCAAACCACCTAGGTTGATATTTTATATCTCCTAAGTCTATATTTTACGCTGTCAAGTAGCTAGCTCTGCCATGATGCACACTCTGTGATCCATGTTTTCCTATCATGAGGATACAGAGTGTGAAGGTCCAGCACTGGCCCAGTAATCAAGGAGGCTCAATCCTCACCACTGGCAAAAGTGAGGGATGTACACAATGGGAGGATGAGAAGTACACACACAGTAAAGTGCACTTTCCGTTAAGAGCACACAGAGACCACAGTCAGTCTGGGGCTGGTTTCTCCCTCTTTCTCCAGATCCCCAGTAAGACTCCCCACTGGCACAGCTATAGGGTTGAGATCTCAGCTGAGTAGTCAAGCCAAAACCTCCAGCACCTTCTCTGTCCAACCAGTGCTTTGTGTCCCTGCCCAAGTAGATGACACACACATGCTTTAGGATTTCATTAATATACAACCACACACACACACCTGGGAAAGGCTGGCACAGGTTTACTAGCTATGCTCACTTCTGCCCAGACTATAAGATAATAATCACTGCCACCATCCACTCTTTATCAGCTACTCTAAGGCCCTTAGCAAAGGGTGTCCAATCCTATTGTGTAATATTACTATTAATCCAAATGGTAGTTTTGATCAAGCGCTAGGCTGTTTAGGAGTGGCACGTACAGTGTCACCAAATACATATGCAACATATGTACTCTAACAGCTTAAATATGTCTCACAAATATCAGCCACAAAGATAGGTTTAAATACATTTAATAATAAATAATAAAGGAACAAGACAATACTCAATTAATCAACACAGTTACTTCAGAGTTCGAAATCACAGGAAATATTTTAAAGCAACATTGCAGGGCAGTCTCAAATGAATATAGAAAACATCAAAACTAATCTTTACTATATTCCTATCTTTATCTAAGAGAGATACTATGCCCTGAATCTTACTTACAAAGAAAATGCAAATGATGATGATGTTGAGTGGATGTTTCCAGGTCAGACAAAATGCAAACTGCACAGTCTTTTTCTGAGAGAGTACTTAAATTAATATCAAACATTACTGCTGGGTTAGCTTGGATGGCATCACTTTTGTCACCTGACTTCAGCTCTCAGGGTAACACAGGAATGAACAGAATTTAAAATTTCTGTGTGAAAAATACATATCTCTCAGATGTTTGCTCAGAATTGGAAGTCATAAAACAATAAAACACTTTCACATTTTAGACCTAGTAATTACTTCTCTCCAAGGCAATAGGAAAAACCTTTAACACTAGACATTGTGTCTGCTTCACTGAAACTTAGAGATAACACAATCATAAAACAATTTTAACTTATTTTCTTGAAGTTTTTTAAGTTAATCTTGTATGTTCCAGCAGGGTATGCTATGGTTACATTCTAGAAGCTCAGTACATAACATACAGTTTGGTATAACTCATAACAATATTCACAAATGACAGAATTATTTACAAAATTCCAGAAAGCTGGGCTGACAGTGTCACATTTCTCTCCTCCCTGAAAAGTCAAGCTAGTTTTTCAAGTGATCCTTGAGAAACATTACTTGAGAGGATTGAGCCTATCTGGAATACCTTACCCCATTCTGTCTTGAGATCCCATTGGCATTGCTATCCCCGCTGCTGTGCTGCACTGTCATATCATATGCTTGCAACCCTAGGCTCCATTTTAGTAACTTGGCATTTTGCTGGCTGGCTTTATGTAGCCATGTTAAGGGATTGTGGTCTGTAACTACAGTTAATTTCCTTCCATACAGATAAGGCTGAAGTTTCTGCAGTGCCCACACTATGGCTAGACATTCCTTTTCTACAACTGCATAACATTCCTCCCTGGGTTGGTGCCTATGACTGAGATATACCACTGGGTGCTCTTTTCTCTCTGAGGAAACCTAGCTAAGTACATCCCCCACCCTATGGTTTGAAGCATCTACTTGCACAACAATTGTTTTGCTATAATCTGGACTGGCTAACATAGGGGATCCTCACAAAGCTCCTTTAAGCTTCTGGAATGCCTGCTCACATGCTGGTGTCCACACTACCTTATCTGGCCTGTTTTTCCTTGTCAGGTCTATGAGAAGAGCAGCTATGGTACTATAATTGGGGACAAACTTTCTGTAGTACCCTGCTGTCCCCAAGAATGCACTCACATGCCTTTTGTTAACAGGGGCAGGTCATGTCTGAATGGCTTCCAGTTTGGCAGGTTTTGGACTGATCTTACCACTCCCTACTCTATGTCCCAGGTAGGAGACCTCTGCCATTCCCACCTGACATTTGCTGGGCTTAATGACCAACCCTGTCCTCTGTAGTCTGCCTAGCACCTCCCTGATATGCTGAAGGTGCTCTTGACAGGAATGGGTGTAGATGTCAATATCATCTAGGTAAGTAAGGGCAAAACTTCCTGCTCCTGCTAGGATATGATCTACCAGCTTCTGGAAAGTTTCTTGGGCATTTTTCATTACAAAGGGTATCTTCGTGAATTCATACAAACAAAGCAGAGTCACAAAAGCTGACCTATCTCTAACACTGGGAGTCAAGGGCACCTGCCAGTAACCCTTGGTAAGATAAATAGTCATAAGATATTTAGCCCCACCCATCTGCTCTAGGGCTTCATCTGTCCAAGGTATGGGGTAAGCACCTGACTCTGTGTGACTATTTAATTTCTTGTAGTCCACACAGAAACTAGTGCTGCCATGCTTCTTTGGTACTGGCACTACTGGGAAGGCCCAGGGACTACTGGACTCCTGAATTACCCCTAGTTACAACATTTCCTGTATCTCCTCCCTTAGAGTCTGTTTGACTCTCTCTCAGGCACCATATAAGGGATCTGTTTAATAGGCCTTTAGGGTCCTGTATCCACATGGTCCTGCACCAGGAGGGTGCACCCTGATTTCCCAGTGAATATGTCCCTAAATTCCTGTAACACTGCTCAGATTTCCTGAACCTGGGTAGGGATAGCTGTTGGGACATTGCTACCCCTTCCACTAAGGTGTCAGTCCGAGCCTCACTGAGGAGATCATTCACCAGACCCCCCCTCAGATTCATCCTGCCATCCACTGCAAATACTCAGGACAAGGGCCTCCCTATCATGGTAAGGTTTCATCATGTTAACATGGTACAGTTTGTGCCCCTGCCTCCTGCCTAGCAGTTTGACCATATAGTTAACATCACTGACCTTTCTTACCACCTTGTAGGGTTCCTCCCAAGTTGCCTGCAGCTTGTTATGTCTGACAGGAATGAGAACCATCATCTGCTGCCCTACAGCACCTTTTTCTATTGTTGGGCTTCTGCCAGGTTCTCCTGAGCCAAGCTCATGAGCTCCCTGAGCCTTACCCTGAGGTTTAGGGCATATGCCACAACAGACTCCTTGTGAGATTCACACTCACCCTCCCACTCATCTCAAATCAAATCTAGAGGTCCCCTCACCTTATGCCCATACAGCAACTCAAAGGGTGAAAAACCTATGGATTCCTGGGGCACCTCTCTCTAAGCAAACAACAAATGGGTCAAATAGTTGTCCCACTCCCTCTTAAACTGGTCTGCAAATGCCTGTAGTATGGACTTGAGCATAGAGTTTAACCTATCAAAAAGACCGTCAGTGTTGAAATTGTAGGGGGTAGTCTTTAAGCACTTCACCCCACAGTACTTCCACAGACAAGCCAGCAGGTCTGATGTGAAAATGGCACCTCTGTCAGTCAGTATTTTCTTTGGAAAACCTACCCTGCTGAACATTTCTAACAAAGTATTTGCCAGCTTTTCTGCCTCAGTAGAGGATAGAGCCACTGCTTTAGGGTATCTGATAGCATAATCTACTACCATTAGGATATACTTTCTCCCTGTGGAACTTGGGGTACTTAGAGGCCCCACAATATCCATAGCTATCCTCTGAAATGGCTTCTGATTCACAGGCAAAGGCATCAAAGGAGCTTTCATCCTGTCTTTGGCCTTGCCTACTTTTGCCTACTTTTGGCACTGCTTACAGGTCCTGCACTACTCTGTTACATCTCTGGAAATCCCAGGCCAATAAAAGTTCTGCATAATACATCTCTTTGTACTTTTTATGCCCATATGAGCTGCAAAGGAAATATCATGGGTTATGGCGAGAAGTACCAAATGGTAGGTTCTGGGCACTAACAATTCTCTCACCAACTAGCCCTCTCTCAGGGGTCTACTCTCTATACAGTAACCCTTTGTCCCATCATACAGATTCCCCCTTCCCTTGAAAATCAGTTGCCTCAGTAGCTACCTCTCTCAGGCCTTGTAATGTAGGGTCTGAGTGCTGAACCCGTCTCAACTCTCTCTTAGTAACTCTTCCCAGCTTCCCTTCTACAGAAAGTCTGGTATTCTCAGACAGTGGTGCCTCATTGTCATCCTGGTTACTACTACTACTCACCTCTCCAGTCAGTCTGTCCAGGGGAACATCAGTACCTACAAGCAGCTGTGGCTCACCTTCAGTCCCACTGCTACATGGTAGCTCCCTCACTGAAGTAACCACCTCGCCAGTCCTGGCTGCAAGTGTGCGGTCTGTCTGGGTCTCCCCCAGGCTACCAGACTCACATGCTTGTCTCCAAGCCTGACTGTGTGTAACTGCATGCACACACGGTACTGCATTATTAAAATCATTCCCTATAAAGACATCTGCAGGGATATCATCAAACAAGCTACTTGCTGGCTTCCTTTTCCACCCTCCCAGTGAAGGTAAACCCTAGCCAAGGGTATTTGGAATGTAGTCCCTCCTAAAACTTTGACTGGAGTAGACAGGCCAAGCAAGTAGTTCTCTTCTGTAACTATTGCAGGCTTCACAATTGTTAGGTCAGAGGCTGTGTCTCTCTCAGCCATGGCCTCTTTCCCATTCACTAAGATAGGATATAACCTCTTGTGGTAGTTTGGTACCCTTGTTGTTTTGAGACAACTTACTGTTGGCATTTTGTCATTCCCATTTACTGGCTCTCCCACCTTTTGTTCCCCACCTTGCTTCCATGGACATCTATATGCTACATGGCCCCATTGGTTGCACTGAAAACATTTAATTCTTGGTCCTGGATATGTACCTGGACTAGTGGCTTCATCTGTTACTGGTGAACACTGTTGGGGCAGTCTAGGCTGCCCACCATGGGTTCCCTTAGACACTGGGTGTCCCTTTCCTGTGCAGTGATGCCCTGTTACTAGGTATAGGCATCTCTTCTTCTCCAACTCACCTGCAGTAGTGCATTGTCTAGGAGCTAACCATATTCTTATTTCCTCAGGCAAAGTGCTAAGGGTTTGTTCCCTCACCAAAAGGTCTACCAGACCTTCAAAAGTGGTGACCTGACATCCATTCATCTACCTATGAAAATAAGTCCTTAGTTTGGCAACATATTCACACACACTTTCATCTGCCTTGCTTCTATGCTCACAAAACTTTTCCTATAAATTTCAGGTGTTAACTTAAAACATTCTAACAAACACATTTTGACTATATTATAAGTTAAGCAATCAGTGCCTGACAGTTTAGAAATTACAGTTGCAGTTTTACCATGGAGTAAGGTCAACATTATACTGTTTACATACACTCTCAAACATATGAATGAAACTATCAAAATTATCCCATTCTGTAAATTGTGGAAGAAATTTTCTGACCTTTGTTTCTTCTGGGGTTTGGTTACTCCCTTCCCCATTACCTCCATGACCCTGACAAAGAGTCAGCATCTCCTTTTTGCATTGCCTCTGCCTCTCCTTCTCCTCAGCTTCCAGTCATTGGAGTGTCTCAGTTTCATCAGCCTTCAGACATTCCAGTTTCTCATTTTCCTCAGTCTCTAGACATCTCAGTTTCTTTGCTGCCTCTATTTCCAAATGCGTGGCCTCCAGCTCAAGTCTCTTTAACTCCAGATGGATTTTTTAAGACCTCTGTAGAAAGGTTGAACTGTCCATTTTCTGAGAATTGTACATTACCAAGGCAAGTCTGATTGACCTTCTGGCTGCTATTCTGTGATGCAGCTAGGACTAAAGCTGCAATCATGTCTGCTTTACTCAGGTCAGTATGAACCAGTCCTTCAGCCTGGCACATTTCACCCAACTTGTTCCCTGTTAGCTTGCCATACTCCTCTGCTGATATGCTTGCCTGCCATCCCTGACTAACTAAGCTAACAAAAAAAAAAAAAAAACAATTGTGATATGAACTCTGAATGTTCACTGTGTTACTGACTGAGACTACAAACACCTTCAGTGACCACTGTACACAGGCTACATGAATTCAGTAGACACACCACTACAAGTCAATTAATATGTGATGTGGCTATCTCACTGCCAATTAATTAATATGCAATGTGGATATCCCACCACTGTTAACCAATTAATATGTGATGCCCCAGCACTGGCCTAGTAATCAAGGAGCCTCAATCTTCACCACTGGCAATAGTGAGGGATGTACACAATGGAAGAATGACAAGTACACACACAGTAAAGTGCAATTTCCCTTAAGAGCATACAGAGACCACAGTCAGTCTTGGCTGGTTTCTATCGCTTTCTCCAGATCCACAATAAGACTCCCCACTGCCACAGCTATAGGGTTGAGATCTCAGCTGAGTGGTCAAGCCAAAACCTCCAGCACCCTCTCTTTTCAACCAGTGCTTCATGTCCCTGCCCAAGTAGCTGACACACACACACACACTTTAAGATTTGATTAATATACAAACACACACACACGCACATGCACACACGCACACACACACACACACACACACACACACACACACACACACACACACACACACACACACACACACACACACACACACACACACACACACACACGCACACACACACACACACACACACACACACACACACACACACACACACACACCTGGGAAAGGCTGGCACAGGTTTACTAGCTATGCCCCCTTCTGCCCAGACTATAATATAGTAATCACTGCCACCAACTACTCTTTATTATCTACTATAAGGCCCTTGGCAAAGGGTGTCCAATCCTACTGTGTAATGGTACTATTAATCCAAATGGAATTTTTTACCAAGCGCTAGGCTATTTAGGAGTTGCCTGTACAGTGTCACCAAATACATATCCAAGTATTCTAACAGCTTAAATATGTCTCATAAATATCAGCCACAAAGACAGGTTTAAATATATTTAATAATAAATAATAAAATATCAAGATGATAGTCAATCAACACAGTTACTTCAGAGTTCAAAATCACAGGAAATATTTTAAAACAACATTGCAACACAGTCTCAAATAAATACAGAAAAAAATCTAAACTAATCTTTACTATATTGCTGTCTATATCTAAGAGAGATACTATGCCCTGAATCTTACTTGAAAAGCAAATGCAGATGATGATGATGAGTGAATGTTTCCAGGTCAGACAAAATACAAAATGCACAGTCTCTCTCTGATAGAGTTCTTAAATTAATATCAAATATTACTGCTAAGTTAGCTTGGATGACATCACTTTTGTCAGCTGACTTCAGTTCCCAGGCTAAAAAGGAAACTAATAGAATTTAACATTTCTGTGTGAAAAATATGTATCTCCGAGATGTTTGCTCACAACTGGAAGTCGTAAAACAATAAAACACTTTTACATTTTAGACCTGGTAATTACTTCTCTCCAAGACAACAGAAAAAATCACTAGCTCTAGACATTGTGTCTGCTTCACTAAAACTGACAGATAACACATTCACAAAACAATTTCAACTTATTTTCTTGATATTTTGTATGTTAATTTTCTATGTTCCAGCAGGGTATGCTGTGATTACATTCTTAAAGCTCAATATATAACATACAGTTCTGTATAGATCATATCAATATTCACAAATGACATATAATTATTTACAAAATTCCAGATAGCTGGGCTGGCAAAGTCCCACAGAGCACCACGACAAATGGCCAAAACAGTTGGCTTATATAATTCTTCCCGTATAGGGCACCATGTAGAGTCTGTGCTGCTGCCCACAGCTCCATTCTTTTTGGTGAATTTGAGATGGAAATACTTAACTGGGAGGAATCCTTCAAAGACACAGGAAGAACATACAAAATGCAAACAAGTATTGGCAGGAGGTCATGATCAAATGGGAGACAGAGACCTTAATCATTATGCCAACTGGTCTCCACTCAAGATCCCGATGTGATAATCCTGAATATAAGCTACACTAGGATATACAATTTCTAGCATTCAAAATACTGAAAGGGAAAGTACTGTGGATGAATGGTACACTAAGATTTGATAGTGTAATGTGCAGTAAGGCACAGGATTTAGATTTTGCTGGGAATTTTCAAATGGTCATATTATAATAATGCAGTGTTAGAGTGTTAATGTGTCAAAATGGTTTTCTCATAAATGTGGTAATCTGTTCATTAGTTGAGGATTTAAGTGGTCTGGGAGAGGGATTGAAGTAGAAAATGGCTAACCTAGGTTACACAGTTGGCAGGGCATGAAGGAACCAGCTATTCATGCTCTTTGGATATACTTATATGCAGACTCTGTAGTGATTTGGCCATCTTCATGAAGCAATTCTTAGCATCGTACCGTCTTAGTTAATAAACCATAAATATAAGTAGGTCATTTTTAACATCTGTCTTCTGCCTTTTCTGTTGTTTTTTTTTATTTAATATTGCATTAAAAATT
The DNA here is from genome assembly GCF_019279795.1 of Protopterus annectens. NCBI lineage: Eukaryota > Metazoa > Chordata > Ceratodontiformes > Protopteridae > Protopterus > Protopterus annectens. Next base: position 491,002,082 of record NC_056741.1, on the reverse strand, counting down.
TTTAATGCAAAAATGGTAATATATGTCCCATGTCCCACAGAGAATATACATGTCAGTATTACATATCTTTTTTTTAATTCAGTTTTCAAAACCACTTACAATTACTCTATCAGTACTTAAAAAAGAAAGTAATACATATACCTGTTGTTTTAAAGTCATGTTTATTCAGTAGAAAGGCACCTTGGATTATCTTTTATGCCCACTGCAGGTCTTTCTGCTGCAAATAATAATTACATTTAACTAAATCTGCCTGCATTTTATAACACTTTATTTTGGTTTCATCTTTCCCCAAGTTCTAATGATATTGCAAACTATTGTAATGGTTATTTTCACCTTGACCAGACTGCAGTGACAGTAACTTTTTAGAAATGTTTTTGATTTGGGGTGAACTTCTTTAATAAATGCAATAGCAGACAATAGAAGCTAGAAATCACTTTACTGGCTGAGTCACTATGACATGACTGATGAGGTCACACAGCTGATAAAATAATCATTGAATTGGTTTACGTCTCTAAAACAAAATAAATCAATAAATAAAATTCTTTATCTGTCTGGCATCTCTCCATCAAGGTCAAGGCAGTTGTTTAGTATTACAGATCAGAAGCTAACTACTGTCTTAAACCTAATCAAGCACACAGATCTGTAAATAAAAAAAAGTATTAAAGCAGAACAGAAAAACATGCAAAGGTCTAAGTTAATAATTAAATAGAAGTGGCATCAGAGAACAGTGGCGGCTGGTAACTTCAAATTAAAGGGGGGGTGCAGGAGACAGCTGAATGGGTGGGGATAATGGGAAGGGGTATGACCAACTAGAAAGGGGAGCTATGCTCAAAACCACAAAAATTGGAACTTTAATTAAATACACTGCCCTGGGTGCCAAACTGTCATTATGAGAGTCCAATCAAGACAAAATGAAGTGTAGAAGAAAAAAATATTTCAGTGACTGGCTGCATGACATCTTACTTAATATCTAGATGGAAACAAAAAGGTTGTAAGGCATGAAAAACTAAATTACTTTTTAAATACATTACTGGAATACCAGTCAAAGTCAAGTATAAGAAAAACAAGCAGCACTCAACTCAAACCACTTCTCCTTGCACTGCAGTTCTAATTATAATTTATATTCAGCTTTATTAAAGTACGAAGTAACATGCTGAAAATAGCAATCTCTGTGATATCCCCACTTGTAAAAATTTTTTTTATCCAAAAAAGACCTGCTGCCTGACAACAACTATCTAGCTGTTTCATGGGAAAAACATGATCAAAGTAAAAAATGAACAGCAAACAAGAAACAAGCTCAAGATAAATTGCTTAAAGGATTACTGCACAGGTTATAGACCACACATGATAGATTGGCATTCTGTTCAGTTTACGGGTAAAGCCTGCAAAGATGACTGCAAGTCTCCAACAAAGGTAATGAGCTTCTTAAAATACTGTAATCCTTTTCTTTATTACAAATACTGTCATATGCATTTTAATACCCAAGGCTTTTACATTATCTAGTTATGTAAGTATTCTCTGCATGGCAACAACAAAAAGGCTTTCAATGTTGGTAATTCTTTAACAGTATGCTTATTAAAATGTACTTGCATCTTACAATCTCAGACAAGCTTACCTGATGGTCATGAAAGCACTGCTACTTAAACACTGAGCAACTGGCACTTTCTGAATAATAAGAAGCATAAATCAACAGTATAAAAATATGACAGAAAACCAGAACATTCTGCAAAATCAAGCAAGGACAGATGAAAAGCCACTGTAGTCTACCTTGGATGGGGGGATACTCTGCACACTTACACTGCATAACTGCTCCTTGCCTTGCTTGGACACATCCAGAGTCACTACATGAGGGAGTGGGGTGCAACAAGTATGTCACAATTTTAAATGTCTCTGGCTGACTGTGATGGCCCTGACACATTTGTCATACCTTTCAACCTCAGAGCAAGAAGTCTGGACAAAGCCATACATAGAAGTGGGACAAATGCCCAAAAATAAGGACAATATTTAAATATTGCTCTTATAAACTTTCTAATAGAATAGTAGGTCTTGCATTAGTATGAATTTTCTGAAGGGTATGGAATCTGAAACTCAAATGTCTGTCATTATTTTCTAACTTCAGTCTTTAATGATTTGCCATGAATTTGTGAGAAAACCAGAATTTTATGAAAAATGGACCAAAAATATGATGCAAAAATAGAAATAGCCACACAATACAGCTGGGAACCTGTCAAAGAAAGGACACTTTTTTAATATTAGCACTGTTAACTTGAGCAGCTGACAAAATAAATGAATCTACATGCATTTCTGAAATAAAAGTAATCTATAACTCTGATTATTACAGTTATTTCTTAATTGTAAACCCTCCACATTTTCTTCCAAAATTGCCATTTTGTGGAGGGATTATTTGAGGGAGAGCAACATTTTGAGCCAAAATTGGGGACAGTTGAGAGGTTTGGATATGCCTAATTCTATAAAGCAATTTATTTGCACGTACCTCTCAACCTGTTAAGGCAGGAAATCTGGACAAGGCCAAATATATTGGGAGAACATACAAACAGTACTAAAAATTGCTCTTGTATAAACGTAGTTGATAGAATAACAGGTCTTGCTCTAGCATGCATTTTTCTGAAGGTTATGAAGTCTGAAACTCAATGTCTGTCATTATTTAGTGACTTAATTCCTAAATGATTTGCCAGAAAACCACACATTTTATGAGGAACAAACCAAAAATAAGAAGCAAAAATCTATTCATTCTGTGAAAATCTGGACAGTTGAGAGGTATAGTTTAGTCGGGGCTGTCTTTGAGTTTGCCGCCATTCCCCTTCACAAAATCATGGTCGGATGGAACCTCCCCCCTGCAGCCATTCCAATGACCCATTACTTGGCTATTTCACCCTATTTACCATAAACTCTGTAATGTGCATACTGCATTATGTCTATGATGATTTGGATTTCATTTGAAAGTTTTATTTTGCATTTTACAGCACAAACACTAAGATAGCTGCTAAACAATGCAATGCTGTCTCACAATGAAAATAGACTTAGCATTAAAACTTATCTGCCCTTGAAACTCACATTAATTGAAACAGCATTGAAATTCACATTCAAAGAAAATACATTTGGCTAGTATAAAGATTAACTTTGGGGCTTTTTCAAATGATAGGCCCCTTGCACACAAGACATACATGTGTTGTGTGATACACCTTCCTGATTGAATTAAATTATATTCTTTCTATAATACAGTACAGTTGTTAGGGGGTGTTTTAAATTTATTGTTTTGAACATTTTTCCAGTAAACAATGAAACAAAATGCATGCACCAATAGTGACAAAACTGCCCAATTGAGAACATTTCTATCATAAAAGTCTTCTCAACCTTCTACAATCCACCAGTATCAGGAAATATGCACAATCTCTGCAGAAGTAAAAGTCATCTAAATAATTCCACATTAAAGAGATCTGTAACTAATGAAGAGGTTGCTGCTAGCAAACAACTTTATATTTCATTGTTTTATCTACAAATAAAGTGCCTGTTATCTTCACCAAAGAGGACATTCTCAGTACGGCAGCATCCACCCGGTGTGTGAATAGAACCCACAGCCTTGTGCATCAAAAGCAAGTACGCTACCTGTTATGCTATTAATAATGCAAGCAGAATCAGGATAAGCAGCACTAAACATCTCTTCCCCTGCAGCTCTAAGCTCTTTGAAAAATCTACATGACACTCAACTGTACCTCTCAACTTTGCAGCACAAGAAATCTGGAAAAATCCAAAATTTATTGGGGGGCAAAAGCCCAAAAAACAGGGACACATTTTAAACACTGCTTGTATAATCTTGGAAATTTGCTAATATAAAACACTTTGTTATCACCATACATTTCACTGCCAAGCCTTGAACCCAGGACCCTGTGCAAAACAGTCAGAGCAACATACCACCATGCCAAATCAGCGGTTATATGAAAGAGAAGAAGACTGAAACTTAAGTGGCTACCATTTAGTAAATTCAGTTCTCACCATAGCTGTCAACCTCTTAGCACAAAACACCTGGACAAAGCCAGTAATGAGGAATACAGCCCTCAAACATATTCAGTGAATTCAGTTCTCACCATAGCTCTCAACCTTAGCACAAAGAACCTGGCCAAAGCCAATAATAGGGGAATGCAGTCCCAAACATAGGGACACATTTCAAATATTCATCTTATAAACTTGCTAGAATAAAAGGTGTTGTGTTACTATGTACTTTCTGAAGAATATGAAGTCTGAAATTCAAATGCCTGTCAATTTAATTTATTTAATATTTGTTAACCAGGAAAGTCTGACTTGGAACAAAAGCCATTTTCAGCAGAGCCCCAGGGAGAAATACTGCAGACACGTGTCTTTATAACATGGGAGGACACCAGAGCAATCCCACACACAAACAAAGGAAGGACATGCAGACACCATACAGAAAGCACCCCTGCCAAGAATCAAACCAGAGAATCTCTAGCTGTAAGGCAACAATGCTGCCACTGCACCATCAACTATCTAAGGAATTGAAAATTCAGAAACCACAGATTTTATGAGGAATAGAACAGAACAAAATACGAGGCAAAAATCTGTAAAAGTTTCACAAATGGTGGTGGGTAGGGAATTCAGGCTCTTGTTACCTGCATCCAGGGTACAGGGTTCAAGCCAGAGGTATTCTCTAACCACCACCTGAGTTCTCTCTATAGCCACCTTTCACACACACACACACACACACACACACACACACACACACACACACACACACACACACACACATGCCCTGTTCGCTTCATACCTTCAATGATAATAAACTCCAAAGCTGGCTCTGCAATGATAAAATCCACAGCTTCAAAATACACACACACATACACCCTGTTCATGTTATACCTTCAATGATAATAAACTCCAAAGCTGGCTCTGCAATGATAATAAAATCCACAGCTTCAGAATCCAACTCCACAACTTCAGCTTGTCTGTGCATTTGTGCCGAAATGCACACTTCCTTTATCCTGGAACTGGTTGCGAACATTCCAAGACTGCTGACCATGCAGTCTGATCCCCTTCCAGTCTATGCAGTTAGCACCGCATAGACTTCTGGGGCATTGGGGTTCACAGCTGGGGGGCTGCAGTCTGATATCACGAGCCACCACTGTCAGAGATAGAAGCTTTACAAAGAAAAAGGAAAGGTATTAAGGCTTAAAAATGCACATGCAATGCTAGCTAGTTATTAATTTAAGGGAAATGGTAAATAATATTTACAATTTCATGTGATGGATGGAACTGGACAATTCTCATACAGTTTTTCTTTATGATTATGCATGTGTGAGACACAATCCCTTACAGCAGTATTAGACATATATGAGATATGTAATACAAGACATTTGGTATCAGTATATAAATCATTACTTCCCAATCAAAATATATTCAGTTGTTAAAACCTACAAGTACATAAAAGTTATGGTGAAACATATCAAGACACCTTACATATAAAATTTTGAGCAAACATTCTAGACAAAGGTAACTTCAGTGAGGACACAAAGGTCCAAACCAGAAACAGATTTTAAATATAGCATTTATAGAGTTAGAAAGTTGTTAGAATAAAAGGTTTTGCATTAGAATGCATTTTCTGAAGGATATAAATTCTGAAACTCAGATGCTATTATTTAGTGAATATCAGTCCTCAATGATTTGACAAAAACATAACTTTTTTGAGTTTCTATCTATATTAGAGAAAAATTCACCTCCAGTCTAGCTAGACTGGAGAACTCCATGGTGTTGCTCAGCAGGTTGTTGTGGGTAAGACCCCTATTCAAGTCATAGCCAGTTATAGATCCCCCTCCATGGGTCATGACATGCATGAAACCTACTTGACCAATCCGACAATCCAAATATTACCAAACACTTTGGTTATGGGGATTTCAATTATCTCACCATCAACTGGGAAAACTATATTAGCCCTAACTAACTAGTGCAAAAGTTCCTTGACTTTTGATAACTCAAATGCTCTGGACCAAGTTGTTCATACCCCAACAGGAGGAACAAACATACTAAATCTGGTCCTCACTAACATGCCAAACAAATGCACTACCGCAACTGTCAGACCCTCATTAGTTAAATCTGACCACAAGTCAGTCGCCTTCAAGCTGATACTAACATCAGAACTCACAATGGGTGGGGGGCGTGGCCAAGGATGAACACAGGATAGCAGCAGATTTCTTCAGCTCCACCAATTTCATTACACTGACAGGAATTAATTACTTAAAAAATTAATTTTTGAAGTAATTTTCTTTCTAAATACGTTTGTTTTATATAGTTCTTGAACTATATCTAAAAAAGAAAGGACATCTTAACAATATTCCTGTCAGAAATCACTGTGGAAATTTTCCTGTCAGTTTATCAGTCTGAAATGAGTTCCAGTAA